>NC_056733.1:1899459538-1899587038 GCF_019279795.1 Protopterus annectens | reverse complement strand
GATGCATATGATGTTAAACCAGTTTTTGATGACATTTGATGACATGGACTGGGACAGGGTGGTTGTGGGTTTCTTATGAGATTGTTGATGGAGATGTCATGCACTTGGCAAGGATGGTTACTATAAAAGGACAAATATGAACTATCCCATACTGGGAACAACAAAACTCCTGTTACTTTTGTGGTTCTTTTGAACATTTGGTTAGTGATTACAGTACAAAGCATTGTTCACAATGTGGGGAAATGGGAATAATTTAAAGCAATAGAAAAGGAAATGTAAGAAATGCAATGCTGTAAGACATCTGTGAGTAGAGTGTACATTTTAATACAAACAGACAGTTCAAGAAAAGGTTGATTTTTTTGGATGTTACATATAATAAGGAAGAAGAAGAAGATGGCATGGATGTGTAAAGTATGGACGAAAATGTAAAAAAAGGTAATGTAAGAACAACCATGGAATGAAGGAATGTGCTTCAGTTACAAAATAAGTATGATATATTAGACGCTAAAGAAGAGGAAGGAGGAAGATGAACAGATACCTGAAAAGGGGAGAGTGCACCTACTGGTGTTAATGTTTGGCAACACATGTGGAAGTGAAAAGTTTTAGAGAATCTCCATTCCCCTACTTCAATACCTCACTAAAACATGCCAGCAATGAACTTAAGAAAACTGTTAGAAAATGTAAAACAGAGTACAAGCTTAAGGTTGTTACATTTACCAAAGGAAACTATAATTCTTTCTCAGGAAGTTAAGAAATATGTTCAACATGCATTCGTTTATAATATCAGATACTCTAGTACTGAGGATACAGCCTATATATATTTGCAAACAAATTTAGTTCTAACTTCACCCCACTTCACATTTTGATGTCCCCACTTTCTTCTAAAAATGTAGTTTCCCCTGAAATTATTTTGATTAGTCTTATAATCAAATATTTTAGCACACCACAGTCCAAATGCTAGCATTTATTCTCAGCATCATCAGTAGACACTGGTCTTACTTTTGATTCCTCTGTCTGATATATAGATTCAGCAAATCAAGCAGCAATAAACAGAGAAAGCCTCACCATATGATATTTGCATTCAACAGAAAGGCAGAATATCAAACATACAAATAGAAATTATCATCATGTAGAAGGTTATTTTAAGACATACTAAAAAGTGTCATTCAATCCTGGAAAGAGTAAGGCTCCCAAATAAACAATCTATATTTTTCTTTTTGTGGAAGCTTCTTTTGCCATACAAAAGATTTAGAAATAGTATCAAATCCTATAAAAGAAAACTTTGTGGACTATATGCACTAGATGCACAATGGCATCTAAAGCCACTTGGATGTTCATCCTTACATAGTCTAAACGCTCAAGCGGTCATATCAACACAAGAAATCATTGCATGGACATGCCACAAGATACCTTACAGCTACAACTTCTGAATTGCTTGATGGTAACATTTTTTGTTGTTCTGTGATGAAGAAAAATGCATGCCTTAGTAATTGTTTGACAATAGATACAGTGACAGCATGCATAATATCCATTAATTTTGGAAGTAAGTGCTGACCTAATGTGATATTTATGATACCCTAAAATATTACCCACTTACTGAACTCTTCTAGAAGAAAATGTATGTCCATGAACCATTGTTTAAACAAAGCAGAATCATTTACTGCTGAATAACCTGGGGGTGGCCTAATGGTTAAGGTGTTTGCCTTACAAACAGAAGGTACAGTGTTTGAATCTCACAGGGGATAACTGGCTAGGCTTAAAATGGCTCGCAAGGGCAGTTAGCTTAGTACTAACCTATGAACTATGAACTTAATACTGAAGAAATACGTATCATAAGCATGGGGCAGCCACTTTCATCCAGAGATAGTCCCCTGTACCCAGCAATTATATTGATTTTGCATACACCTCAAATAATTGATTGCAATACAATATATGTAAAAAATAATATTAAGCACAGTAATTTATTTCATCTGTTTCATACATGCAGTAAGCCAGCCTCAGTTTATTATATTCCAGCTTTGTTCATTCAAATACAAAGTAGTCCTACAAAGTTAGCTGTTCATTATATCTGGTTACCAGGGTAAAAGAAAAAGAAATCTTGTCAGCTACAAAGCTATGTGTTCTGCTTAAGTTACACCTTGACCACAGAAAACACAGCATCAATGGGACCAGATGGTGTCCCCGGCTGTATGCTACACGAGCTAAATGAGGAATTAAACCCGCACATAAGGCAGCTGTTTAATCTCAGCCTTACCACAGGATACGTGCCCAAGGAGTGGCGTACGGCAATTGTGGTCCCACTCCACAAAGGCGGTGCCTCTATGGACCTACGGACACTGGTAATTACTGCCCCATAAGCTTAACAAGTCTAGTCTGCAAAGCTATGGAGAGGATCATAATGGAGCTCATAAACAAAGATATAGGGGACTTGCAGACATTGGACCCGACCCAGTTTGGCTTCGTCAAGGGCAGATCATGCCTTTTGAACTTGGTCGACTTCTTCGAAACAGTCACCAAGGCCATTGATGAGGGAAAGGCAGTCCATACAGCCTACCTTGACCTTGCAAAGGCTTTCGACACAATACCCCACTCGGGTAGTGTAGAAAAACTTACCAGCTTAAATGTAAACCCATATGTCACAAGATGGGTTGCAAACTGGCTTAAGGACAGAACCCACAGGGTTAGAGTTGCTGGCGCTATGTCAGACTCCAAGCAGGTCACAGGTGGTGTCCCACAGAGCTCGGTCCTTGGCCTCCTATTGTTCGGCATCTACTTCTCAGAAGTACAGGCCAACATGGGAGGACTTTGGCTGACAAAGTTTGCTGACGACTGCAAACTGGGCGCCATAGTGGAAAGTGCATCGGACACGGATATCCTTCAGAAGGGACTCACGGAAACAGATAGCTGGTGCCAGAGCCATGGCCTGAAGTTAAACGCCAAAAAATGTATAGTCATACCCTTTGGGAAAAACAAGGTAACCCCAAGCTACCATATAGATGGCAATCCACTAAGCACAGAAGAGGTTATCAGGGACCTGGGGACCCAGGTTGACAGTGGCCTTTCTTTTGACACTCACATTGCTAAAGTGGTTAGAAAGACCTTCTACATTGCCCACCTGATCATGAAGGATTCACATCCAGATCTAGTGAGGTCATTGTTCCCCTGTACTCTTCACTTATCAGACCAATGATCGAGTACAATGCCCCATTCGGGATGTATCTCACCCGACATCTGCAGCAATTGGAGAGACCCCAAAAGTTCCTCACCAAAAGGATAAAGGGACTCCAAAATCTGTCATATGCTGCCAGATTGAAGAAACTCCAGCTCTATTCAGTTGCATACCATCTGCTCAGAGGTGACATGTGCCTGACATACAAGGCCATGTCCAACCCGGAATTAATGGACATGCTCCACCTCAAAAATCCAAATCCACCAAAACCACTAGAGCAAGCAACTTAAACCTTAGCACGGATATAAATAGGACGTGCTGGAGGGATAGATTTATCACTCAGAGACTCCCTATGCTGTGGAATAAAATCCCAGTCCATGTGAGGCAGAGTACCTCGCTGGCTCTGTTCAAGAGAAATCTTGACCTGTGGATGGGAGATCGTAGGTTTATCTCGGGAATCATCTCTGTGTCACTGCTGGACAGAGGCACAACAAACTAATGGGCACAGTATTTTTTCATATAAGGGGTGGCGTAAGCCACAAAAATTTGGGCTAGGCTTATAAATGCCTTAGGGCAGATAGCCTAGTATAAACCTATGAACCTATGAACCTATGATCACTGAGGCATGAACATTTTTTTGCCAAGTGGCACAATGGACAGCTGCCTATCATGTTTATGCATAATGCTGTTCATGTCATCTCAAGTAAGAGGCTAGAAGAGGGCTGAGGATTGGTAAATAGATGAGGATAAACTTAAGAAAAAATAAGTCCTGGAAAACATCACCTTCAAGGAGAGGTTAATGGCATTTTCTAGCCCATAGGTAATAAAAAATGAAACATATTTTTGATTTATGTATTACATATTTTCTCTGTGTGTAAACCAGTAAAAATGAGCATGTATGTTGTGAACTAAATCTTAAACCATCTATGTTATGGAGACTGTGACATTACAATGATAAGTCAAAACATGAGTTGGGTTTTCATTATGATTTCCACTACTTTAACTGTAGAATGTGTCGCTTCTGAGGGAGTGCATCAAATGTGACTGTGAAGTCCCATAGTAATTTAGTTTGGTTCAAAACCATAACAAGGGCAGGGCAAAGTGGGCGGCCTCTCCATGTGCAAGGTGTTAGGGGGCATGAACCACTGGTGCTGATACTGCAGTACTGGTGCTGATTTATGAAGCTACAGGCATAGCCGGAGTTAGGCTCCTGTGATACGCATGGCTGCAGGTGGTCCCTTGATCATCCATGAGTATGAGGTGGACATGCAAAAGCTGCAGTTGCTTGTGGGAAAAGGACACAAAAAAATGCTCATTTCTGATAATGGGTTTATCTTAAACAGGAATACACTGTAACACTGGTGAAGATCAAGCCAGTAATCAGCTAATGCATGTCAGGTAAGAGATATAAATTGGCAGCCCTGATCATGATTTTTAGGGTCAGTTTTCTCTTTCAGGCATTTTTCAAATACTTGCTAATCAGCAGGTATCATATTTCTGCTGAATACTAGCAGGACAGCAGTTATTATATCCCTGCTGATTTTGCTTCATGTGTTTGCCCTTTCCCTCGTAAAAGTTTTGATTTTCTGGTAAATCACTGAAGGTTACAGTCAGTAATGCCAGGTATCAGTGTTTAATAATCTTTTACTGTTTTTTGTGTAACTGAATGACCTGCTGCTAAATTCTGATTCTGCACAGACTGCTCTATTTTGTTTTTCAGAGGCTCTATAAGTAGCTAGTGACTTTACTGAATTTCTGTGGTAATATTTGTGTTTAAACTGAACCTGTACCTAGAGAAAGTGTATAATCAGAGCTCCTCCTTGCTGCATGTGTTTTTTACTGTTTAAATTGCACACACACATTGAAGAAGTGCTTTTATGACTTGAATAACTTGGGCTAGCTATACCTGAAGTGCTTTTACTGGCAATTTTCTAGTTGTACAATTGTGAATAATTGATTTAGTTTTTCTGGTATATCTTTAAAATTTGGCAAGTGTTTATTTACTGAATTGCTCTCTTGCTTAGGTTTCTTAGCTATAAATCTTAGTTCATTCATAAGTATGCTACTTTACCCCCCACCAAACCTTTCTGAATGCATTATTATATAATAACTGCCTGTTTTTGTCTTCATGCTTATCCTAGAATTTCTGCTTTTCTCTTTACCTAGCTGAACTCTACAGTTCCCTACAAAACGGTGTCTACAGGACAGCAATCAGTTGTTTTCAACATTTAAACAGAATAGGTTACACAAAAAGCATTTGTTAAGCTTTCACTTACAGTGCTTTGTAATTAAGCAGGTTACCATATTGGTCAGCCATAGGGCTCTTTGTTTCTACTTGAGTGGTTGCCTCCTTCCCCTGTAACTGCAGTAAATTGACTCTTACATTAGAGCTGTAATACTTACCTTATAGCTTTAGGACACCTTAGGAAACCTTGTAAGCTGCAATAGCCCCGCTACGTTCGCCCTCGCTACGCTCGGGCTCTCTTCGCTCCCCTCCCTGCCCCCAATTCCCTCCCGCCCCAGTACCTCTAAATTTATAGTACTATAGCCACTCCCCCACTTTCTAGATCCTATCTGCTTTCATCTGGGATAATTCCACCCCCCCCATTCTACTACCTACATTTTAATAGCACCTATTAGCTTTCATCTGGCATTCTCCCATCTCCCTTCCAGTACTTTTACCTCACCACTCTATCTTCTGGTGTTGCATCACCAGGTAAAACAGTTCCTTAACTCAATAGCTGAATCACAGATAATGATATACTCCTCTTTACTACCCCTCTTGTTCACACCATACCTCCTTACCTTGTATGAAAACCAGTTTCTTATGGGATTTCAGGTCCCAAAAGGACATACTATCACCCCAGCTGTAAATCCTTCCACTTTCAACCATACTTACAGTACCAGATCCTATCCACCATCTTGTTCAGTCTATCAACATCTCAACCCCAGGCACATTAGCTCTAGATCCAAACACTACCACAAACTAATAAACAAATTCCTGAAGTTCATCACCAAGTATAGACTCAACCTAATACTTGGTGGTGATATTCACCCCAACCCTGGCCCACTCACTTCAGATACACATACCCCCTCTACTTGTAATCTAAGCTACAAACCTACAATTTATAGGCCAACTAACTCTCTCCTGGTCTGTCATCTCAATATTAGAAGCATTAATAACAAGGTACATGAATTGCATGCACTTCTGGATGTCCACTCCCCTGAGATTCTCTGTTTATCTGAAACCTGGTTAAAACCTAACATTAAAGACAATGAAGTGTTACCACCTGGGTACAACATACACAGGCTGGATCGTGCTTCGAGGAAGGGGGGTGGGGTAGCTGTACTCTATAAATATGAGTTGAATGTCACCATAGATGTAATACAACCTCCTCAGATTAATAACTCTGAGATTCTTGCCACCAAATTGCAACTTAATAAAAATAAATGCATTAATATCATCTGTATGTACATTCCCCCAGGTAACAATATATCTACATTTGAAGATATCCTGCACTGGTTATCATGTCACTAACCCCAAGAAACCCTACTACTTGGAGACTTTAACATAGACTGGGGCACCTGTTCCTTAGAATCCCCAACCACCCATATTAACCTGCATGCATTTACACAAATCATATCCACCCCTACCAGGATAGGTAAACCCAACCAAAAAGAAAGTATACTTGACTGGGTACTCATAAACAGTCACCCCCAACTGTACACCTCTGGTACCCTCCTTAATGGCCTAAGCGATCACCTTCTCACATATGTAATTAAGCACAAAACCATTAATTCCCAACAACCCTTACTCAGAAAGGTTAGAAACAATAAAAACTTTGACCCTGCCAAATTCCAACAAGAACTAAACTCATGTAATTGGTCTATTCTAAAACACCTCCCCTTAGAGGAAGCAGTAGCATACTTTAACAACAAATTCCTTGAGATCCTTGATTTTCATGCACCTGTTCGTTCAAAGAGAACCAAGGCAAAAACTGCACTATGGCTTTCTATAGAGTCTAAACTCAAAATTAGCCTTAGAAACAAAGCATGGGCTTTATGGCGTTCTTCTAAAGACCCTCAAGATCACATTAAATACAGGCAATCCAGGAACGAAACCAAAAAATCAATTTTACAAGACAAAAACAATACTACTGTAATTTACAGACAGTAAATCAAAATAACCCTCAGAAGTTTTGGGCAGGTTTAAATAATCTACTACATCCTGGACAAACTTCAACCCCAATCCCTGCTGCTACTATTGATAAAACCCCTGAAGATGTTTCTGATAGTTTTAACCAATTCTTTACTGAGACAATTCAAGCCCTAGCTAGCCAACTACCTCCTAGCTCCCCTGGTCCTGAAAGTAGCACCCCTAGAAACCTACTTGCGTTCAGCTTCCAACCGGTTGCCACTTCACTTATCCGTACCTTGATCAAAAAATTAAAACCCACTACACTTTCTGCTGATCAACTCCCTGCCGAGTACCTACAAAAATCAGCTGATGCTATTGCTTACCCCGTATCAATACTAATCAATCGAACCATAGTAGAAGCTAAAATTCCCACCATCTGGAAAATATCCTATGTAATCCCACTTCACAAAGGAGGCAGCTCTACTGAATTGTCCAATTATAGGCCAATAGCTATACTCTCTCCACTTGCAAAGATTATGGAAAAATGTATTCATAGACAATTCATGCACCACCTAATCCAAAATCGCCTTATGGCAGACACTCAGAATGGCTTCCGTCCTCATCACAGCACTACTTCAGCCCTCCTAGCCTTTACTAACACCATAAACCATAATTGCAACAATAATTATATATCCTCAACCCTCTTTTTGGATCTTTCCAAGGCATTCGATATGGTTGATCACCAACTTTTAATCCACACCCTGCAAACATTCTGTCTAGATACTGGAACCCACCAATGGTTTCAATCCTACCTGAATGGTCGACAGCAGGCTGTCCTCTGGCAGAACAAACTCTCTAACCTTCTACCTAACACCCTCGGAGTACCACAAGGCTCTATACTAGGGCCCTTGCTGTTCTCCATCTTCATTAACGACCTTTATACTGTCATCCCAAAAGTCAGCTGTATCCAATATGCTGATGACTCTACTCTGATTTGCTCAGCCACATCTCCAGTAGAGTTATGGTCAGCTACCCAGACCACCTTTAATACAATAGAAAACTGGCTTTCTGAACATCGCCTGATCCTAAATCCCAAAAAACTAAAATGCTGTTATTTTCACCAACACGTAGGTCTACCGCTTTCACCTTTACCATAAAATCAAATGATGGCACAATAATCTCCCCTGACCCATCTACAAAACTATTAGGTGTCATCATAGACAATAATCTCAAATTTGACCTACATGTTAACCAAACTATCAAAACCATCAATAAAAAACTAGGGTCACTTTACAGAATAAAAGCCTTCCTAACCCCTCCAGCTAAAATTGCCATAGCTCGCTCTCACCTTCTTTCAACCCTTCTGTATGCATCCCTCTACTCTCGAATTTGAACAAGACTGTCCTTAACAAACTCTCAATTTGCTACAACCACATTGCCAGGTTTGCCACTGGGCTGCCTTTTAGGACACATCATTGCATCAATCTAAATCAGCTTGGTTGGCTTGAACTACCTAGCCTAATCCAGTATAACCAACTGATTATGGCCTATAAAATCCTCTATAATCCAGACAATACTCCTGCACTTCAAAATATTATCACCCCCTATAACAATCCTAGACCGCTTCGATCCTCTAACAAACTACTAATTCAGTCTAGCAAAATTAATAACACAGCCGGTGATTCTCTCTTTGCAAACTCTTAAGTAGATCCTGGAACTCACTTCCAGCTGATATTACCTTACTTTCCACCTTAGGTCAATTTAAAACTAGACTCAAACAACATTTGTCACTTAACTGGCTATGTCAATGTATCAAGCCTGGCTAACTCGAATGTGTAAAAATCTGTTAACCAGTTTACTGTGTAATTTAATTTAATCCTGACTTGTGCTCAGGACTAACTTTAACCTGTGGAACTTGTTTAACTTGCTTACTTATGTAATCTCTGTAAATAATCTGTTTGTAATATGTAATGCTGGTATTATGTAATGCTGTATCTGCTTACCCTTGGAGCTTTTCTCCCCGGGCCACCGCTGAAAATGGACATGCATCCAGTCAACAAATGTAAAATAAAATAAAAATAAATAAAAAATAATACTTCCTATGGTTAAGAAAGTATGCGTTGATGTAAAACATGTTGTTCTTTTAACTTTTTAAATGAATTATAGTAGATATATAAAAAATTGTCCTTGATTTGGGGACATTGCCCCCCATAGTTTTTGTCTTTGTCCAGAAATCTTGAGCAAAAAAGAATTATCGAGGAATGTTCCTTGTTTGAGCCTTAAAGAGTCTCTGTTCCACTCTGTTCCTCAATGACAAGGCCTGTTTCACATATATTGTTAAGATTTTTTTTATTTGTTTGACAAATATCACATATTAATTCATCAAAATAACTTTTTGTTTGCAGGAAGGAACACTTACATTAACTATGCTGCAAACGTCCTAGGTAAAGTATATAGTAAGTGTTCTATATTTTGCCTATTTGTTCCACACTGTTAAAAATAGTATGCCATTTTTTGGAGCTAGAAGGTTGAGATGACAGTTATTTAAAGGCATTACTATGTGGCCCTTATTTTTTTTTATGAGAGTTGGATATCTGAGATTTACTGTGGATGTCTGTGGAGGAAAATGACTGTTGCTATTTGCTCATTATTTTGGTTTTGTAGGACTAGAGTGATTTGTGTGACACAACTTGGAATACATTAATGTGTGGTTATTGTTTGTGTGGATTTCATTACACTACCACTATTTTTTCATCACAATTGAACATCTGAAGTGTACACAGATGTGGCAATAGTTTCTGGGTGGAGTTGGGAACTGTCTGTTGATGAAAGTAACTTCCCATCTTATTGTTTGCTCTGTTTAAACAGTTCCTAATCTGGCTTTGTAGGGTAGGTATACATTTGTGTGAAGTAAGATGGAATATTTTACTGTGAATATTGTGTATTGGTGTGATCATTATTACTATTTTTACCACAATATGACATCCAATGTATGCAGCCTGTGAAGTGTTTGTAAATGATGGGTACAGAAGTTACAGTGAATGAAAGTGACTTAACCCATCTGTTGTTTCATCACTATTAAACAACAGCCACTGATTTGATATGACAGTAGTTGTGTCACAAAATATACTCAATTTGTGAAATCAGTGTAAAACTAGTATGGCTTATGCTTGTGTATGTGTGTGTGAGGGGTGTGGTGGTAGTTGGGGTTGCAGTACATGTAAGAGTGGCCATAATTTCTTCTAGGTTACATCATAAACATCAGCATTGCCATTATATTTGTGTGTGTGTGTGTGTGTGTGTGTGTGTGTGTGTGTGTGTGTGTGTGTGTATGTGTGTAAAGAGGAGGTACTTGCAGTGTATTTAAGAGTAACAAGACAGCCATCATTTTTTTCACAAACCATCACAAACATCAGCCTTGATAGGTGGTCATTTTGGTAGTTTGTCAGGAGCAGGACATATGTGAAAACAGCTGCTCTTTGACACAATGGTGCAGTGAATAGTGTTGCCATGTCTCAGTGTTTTGCTGATGCAGAATTCTTGGCTGTGGACTTTTCTTTGAGGAGTCTGAATGTCTTCCTTGTCTTTTTTTTTTAATTCTTCATATCTTTTCAATTTCTAGTACCATGACCCGAATGGACCCCATTAAGTCAAAGTATGATTAAAGTTCATGAAATTAGTATTGTTTTAATCTTTGATGTCAGCCAGAAGTGCTGTTTGCAGCACCCACAATGTGTCCAGTAATGACTCCTTCTGCAATTCGTATGGAGTTACATGTATTGGCAACATATCTAAATATGATTGTAAATTCTTTTTTATAAGATCTGTTGCTCCTACTATTATTGGAACTGTCTGGGTATCTTTCTTCCACATTGCTCTCATTTCTGTCTGCAAATCCTGATATTTTATAACTTTGTGTCTCTCTGTACACAAGACACTGCAGTCACTGGGTGTAACGATTTCAATGATCAATACTACTTTTGTTTTCTTTTCATATATTCATATATCTCATTTTCTCACATCTGTCGTTTGAACTGTTGGTAATGGGTGATCCCATGTGATGTAGACTTCATCACTTTCTATGATACTTTGTGGCTCATGTTTCCAGTGTTTTTCAGCTTCTTCAGTATTATAATGTTTGCACAATCCCCAGTACAAACAGTCTTGCCACATTATTATGTCTTTCAGTATACAGTCCTTCTGCCATTAGTATATCACAACCAGCAACAATGTGTGCAACTGTCTCCAGCTCTGTTTTACAAAACCTACATTTGTCTGTTCCTCCCACATGTTCAATGGACTTTGTAAACCAACACGTACATAGTCCACCATCTTGGGCCGCCATATTAACTTTTCATCTTTTGGTTAGAATTTGCCTCTCCTTAACCATTCCTGCATTCGATCTTGATCAACATGTGGTTATTCCAGGAGTTTTCTATACTTGCAACTATATTTATGCATTTTCCACATTTCTTGCCTTCTCATCTGATCCTTCACCTTATATTCTTTCTTTTGTTTTTTGGTACATTTGGTTGCTGCCTTATCTCAGTATGGGTTTACCCATGTATTCTAATTCCCTGCAGCATACCAAAGACATATCACAGGTGAAATGGCATTCCTGCAATTTACATGAAGGTAAGAGTGCAGCATGTGTATGTTTATGTATCTTGTGATAGACCTGTACAGATAGATTTTCACATGGACTTCATGATGGCATCTGCCATCAACCTAAATTATTCTAAAACTGTCCCTGAAGGTTGCTGTAACTTGTGTGGAAGCTGGGGACAGTGTGGTCATGATTTCTTTAACTTTCCTTACAAATCACAAAAGTGTGCACAATAAGCCACTATAGCTTGTGATAGGGCTATTGATGGGGTGGTCATTATTTATTTTACTTTTTTTACAGATCTCAGAGGTGTACAAAGGAGGTCACTATAACTTGTATAGGGACAGTATATTGTCTAACAGCAAAAAGTTGTAATATATTACTGTGAAACAAACATCTAGTCATGCAAAGAAGTGACTATCTTTTGGAAGTGGTGATAAGGAAGTATGCTGTTTCTATACATCTGATAACAAGTTGAAATATATTACTGTGTTTTATTTATTTATTTCTTCAATTTTTTTTCCCAGGTCTGACATTGGAGGAGTACACTGAATGGGGTTGCCTTTTAGGAGAAGGGATTTTGCTTCCATCCCAATCTCACACCAGAAGGATGGTGGAGCTAGTGAGGCAGGTAAGCATTTGTCTTCTCATTTTACTGTGAGCTACTATTTTGTCAGTTTTGAAAATTAAGCCTTGGATTCAACTTACTTCTTCCTTGAAAGAAAAAAAAAAGACTGAATTGCTTTCCTTACTCATGGTTTTTGTTCAGACCATCTCAGGATCAAAAAGTTGGAAAAAAGTTCTAACATGTACCTCAGAGCATCTATAACTCCATGTTTGTATGTTGTGGGGAGGTCAACATGGCTTCCTAAAACTTTATAGCATGAGCTAAAAGATGTTTAGGAAGGGTGGCATGAATGGGGTGATATTTAGACCGGAAGTGTCTAGGGGCCCCCTGCTTTTCAATTGTTGGAGTGCACAAAATGCTAACAATGGCTCTGGCAATGAAAATATAGTGGCTGCAAGAAAGAATGCTGATACAGCATTTGTGGTCATGGCTGCAGAAGTGCTGAACTGCTCTTTATGTGAGTCGATAGTAGCAACTATGATAAGCTGCTTGCTATAGTAGTAGCAAGCAGCTTGCTACAGTTACAGGAGAAGAGACTAAGAAAAGAGCATTTTTGGGGGAAGGGGTCTTCAACTTAAAAATACATTTATTTGGTCAACAACTTTGAGCTGTGGCACCAATGGTGGGGAATTGAACATGGTACCAGATAGCCTAACTATGCTTCTGGCTCAGCTTGTTTTATATGCCCTTGACAATAAATATTATCCTTTGCTTCTTTTCTTTCTGTTTTCTAATTTATTCTGCCCCCTGTGCAACCTTACTAATGCATGCCAATACTAACACTAACTCTTCTCCTACCCCTAATCAAAACCTGACACCTTATCTTAGGAAAACTTTTCTGAGCTATGGATTGCTGGTGGAAGGCTTATTGTGTGTTTTCCTGACTGGTAGTTAGCTTAAAACTTTCTTCCCTTTGCTCATATTTAAGTCTTGTATTTGAGTGATGCTGCTCTTTGCACAGCAGTGGTTAGAAGTGCCCTGTATAGATGCAAAAGCCTAGAAGCTCAGTTTTCCCTAAACAGCTGTTGGTGAAACCCTTCCAAGCTTTTCTGCTGCTCTAGAAGCAACTCAGTTATGCATTGAGCACTGTTGCCTTATTAATCAACCTTAACCTACACAAAATATAGGTCTCTCTTGTAGTCTGAGTGCAAAGAGTAAATTCCTGTCAAATGAACCCATTCTCTCCCCTAATAAAACATACAGTAAGAGCCTGCTATAATGGATGGGCAGTTTCCTGTCACCTTTTTGGCTAGCCTGATAGACATGGGGATCCTGAGGCAATGTAGCAATTGTCTCATGTATACCGACAACCACTTACTCCTGAAGCAAACAAATACTTTATGTGAGAGATGTAGTTACACTATGAATCTGGAGGAAAGACTCTCACGTAAAGACAAATT
This sequence comes from Protopterus annectens, assembly GCF_019279795.1. Lineage (NCBI taxonomy): Eukaryota > Metazoa > Chordata > Ceratodontiformes > Protopteridae > Protopterus > Protopterus annectens. The sequence continues at coordinate 1,899,573,097 of NC_056733.1, read as the reverse complement.
GAATGCCAAACAGGTTTTCAGTACAAACACACATTTCCCACACTAAATAAAGACACGACATATAAAACCACATATGCTGAGGTACTCACTTGTAACTTACCAAAAGATCAGAGGCCTCCAAAATGGAAACCACATACATCTATAACAAGACAAAAAAAAACACAACACATAATAGCAAACACACACACACACACACACACACACACACACACACACACACACACACACACACACACACACACACACACACACACCAGTGTCTCAACAAATAAGCCCATAAGGAATAATACCACCAAAACACCTAATGTATGGTCATAGGTGACTCCATTGTGAGACACACGGATAAGGAGCGGATTACAGTTAGCTGCCTATCAGGTGCCAGGATCCATGAAGTCACTCAAGCACTCAAGTCACTCAACCACAAGTACCGGTATGACTTCTTCATAGTCCATGTGGGGGTGAATGACTTCAGATGTACCTCCATGGACTATATGAAAAGAGACATGACTGAGCTCTCAGATTATGTGTCACAAGCAGGTATAAGCTTAGCCTTAAGTAGCATTCAACCTTCTCTAAGGATGATGCCACAATACAAACAAAAAATGATTGACTTTAACAATTGGTTTAGCATCTGGTATCAGTCCAAGGGGATCCAATATCTGTCAGCCTGGGAAAACATGGCCAACAGACCATGCTGCATTGCCAGAGATGGTCTGCACCTATCTTCCCTAGGCATTCAAATACTGGCAAAGGCATTAGCCACCCCTATTGTGCCTTTTTAGGCAGTGTCAAAATAACCAAACTCCCAACATAACAAAATCCTCTCTAGATAAACTCAAGGTACTGCTGCTTAATGCTAGTAGTCTAAACAAGAAACTGAAAGATAAAGAATGAACTGATTCACCACGGCTGTAAAAATCCACTTTAATATACACCAAGAAAGTAAGCGATTTCACGGCCTCCCTGACCGCTTCCTCAGACTGAATACAAACTTCACAATAGCACTTCCTTTTAAATACATACATAGTGAACAATGACTCAATTATTCAATTAATCTGTAGAAACAATTTATACAAAACTTAGAATATATATTTAAAAACAGTTATAAATGTATATATATATATATATATATATATATATATATATATATCAAACATCATTAGTGTCTAAGCGCCCTATCTTTTAATAGGGTTTCAAAGAGACAGCTTCATTAATTCCAGGAAAAGTGTATGCATTTAGCTTTAAAATCCGTCTCTGCTCTGCCTTTTTCTGTTCTGTTCTTGATATCACCCCCTCTCATTCCTTCTTCCAAAATTTCTAAAACTATGAATTTAAAATAATGTGTGCTGCCTGCCGCTTCTACAAGTTTTGCCAAGGCATTTGTTTTTTTTTTATTTGAAATGTCCCTATAGTGTTCCTGTATGCATTCTTTAAGCATTCAGTTAGTTTTTCCAACATAGTATGCATTGCAGGCTATGCAGAATGCAAAGTATACTATGTTTTTATGCAGTCAACAGTATTGGACTACGCTTTCAAACTCAATGTTTAGATGGGATTTTATGTATGGAAACTAATCTTCTTGTAAATCAACCTGTATTCCCTGAGGGCAACAACATTAATGTTGATATAAATGTGCAAATATGCTTCAGGGAGCAATGTAGAGATTATGAAAACAAACTCTATAAGTTTAAACATCTGCAGTGGCAGAGATTTTACCTTGAGACATCTTTACGCTATAAAATTGTGCCAAGAGGTTTACAGGTTCTAACAATAACAACATATGGAGATTTGTATCCAGAGCTCCTAAAAAAAATGGCAACAGATGAATTTTCAGTTAAGCTATGTTTATGTGTATTTGTTAATTAATCATTTTTTACCACAAGAACAGGAGCTGGCGAAAGAACTTCAAGAACTTTATATTCCTTTACAGAACACGTTTTAAGAAGATATCATACTAGATAAAATAAATACATTGCATGAGCAGATCTCTAGTTATGATAAGTGGCTACAGAATGGTAAACTTAAGAAATTGCAGAGAGATATGAATGATTTCCAAACTGGGAGGGTCTTTTCATGGCTAAGGTTCGCTACAACCAATAGCGAACAGTCAACTGAATATTCAAATGTTTATCGACCAATCATGTGCAGGGAAATAGAAGAGAAAGCAAACATACTTGAAACAGTGATTGAGAAAGCGCTTACTCCTGAAGTGACACAGACTAATATAAAGAAAACACAGCTAGTGGCTAGTAGTGCTGAGAGTAGAATCGTTGATTGTAACCCTACTACCTCAATAAATCACACAACACCAGTGAATTATTTTTTGGAAGAACCGGACAGAAAGGGACTCAAATTATACATTTTCAACTACAGGACCCGTTACCCATCAAGGAGAGGTCCAGGAATCGAAGACGAAGGGGGAAAGTTCCCAAAAGACAATTTGTACCAGAGAAGCAACAGAGATTAATGAGAAGCAAAACTACAAAGGTTTGGTTTTAAATATTTTGAATATACCTCTTACTGAAGCACAGCTCTCCGTATTAGGGAAAAGACTATCCTTTATCCCTACACAAAAAACTGTTTTAGTAGATATATTACAGGAACTGAGACTTTTTGCTAGAACTCTTACACTGAAGACTATTTTTAAAGCGATTGGCAGTAAAAGTCATATTTTTGTTAAACCTAGCACCTTTGTTCCTAAACAACACCCAAATTTTGAGACATTTGTTTCTGTTTGTGAACATGAAATAAAACAAATATTTAATAATGGCACAGCACCTAATTATTTTAATATAAGTAGAGATGAAAGTATTGCTTTAAGTGAATTAAAGTTGTTGCAATCAGTAGAGATAAGACCTGCTGATAAAGGGGGAGGGGTAGTTATATTATATAAAGATTTGTATATTGCTCAAATGCAGTTGTTACTGAATGATGAGCAAACTTATCAGATAATAACTCGTACACAGGTGAAGGGAATCATAGATAGAATAGTGATCATGGTATTTGATCTTTTGATTAATGGAATGATTACTGAGGACCTGTTTAAATATTTTACTGTTGAGAATCCGGTCTATCCCACCGTATACGGGTTACCAAAAATACATAAGAATTGCAAGACCTCTCCGATGAGACCAATTGTTTTGAGTAAAGGGTGGGCCACCGAACCCTTGTCGATATATGTAGAGAAATGTTTACATCCAGTACTAGATTGTTGCAACAGTGTTTTAAGGGATACAAAGATGTTCTTAGAAAAGCTGTATGATATAATTAAAGAGGTAAACGGGGAATATTTCTTTGTCACACTTGATATCGCGTCATTGTTTACAGTTATCCCTAATATGTGGGGGATAGAAAATGTCAGAAATTTACTGAATTTTAAACAATTTTATACACATGAGAAGATTAATTTGATATGTTCCCTACTGGAGATCATTTTAAAAAATAACATATTTACCTTTAGAGAGGAGTACTACCTACAAAAGACTGGTGTAGCTATGGGCGCACCCTGTGCCAATAGCTATGCCATCCTGGCTCTAGTTTAATGGGAGTCTAATGCATTTTTGTCTAATAAATGTTATAAGGATAAATTGATCTGGTATACTCGATTCGTGGATGATATGTTTTTTCTGTGGAGAGGCACACAGAGAGAAACTGAGTTATTTATAGAGTATTTGGGCACAACCACTACCTTTTTGAATTTCACCAGTAAGATCTCCAGGGAAGAGATAGATTTCCTTGATGTAAAGTTAAAGAAATCTGATGTACTGGGAATTCAAACTAGCATCTATAGGAAACCTACTAGAAGGAATGCCCTGTTACACAGGGATAGCATGCATCTGCAGTTTGTTAGAAACAATGTAGTGAGAGGACAAATTCTGAGACTAATGAGATTGCATAATGATGACTCATTGCTTGAGTCCGCTCTGGACAATCTCAGAGCTGAATTTCTAGAGAGAGGATATTCTAGCAGCATGTTTGATAAACAGGCCTCAGAGTTGGCCAGTAAAAGAAATACCAGAGGAAAGGCTTTTTTCTCTGAGAGAGGGGATGGACCAGACAATCATAACAACAGGAGTAAGCTTAGATTTCCTATTACATATACCAGTGACATTGGTGCCTTCTGTGAGGTATTTAATAGAAACTGGAACATTTTAAAGACAGCTAAGGATTTGGAAGGTTTTGCAGAAAATGCACCGTACTTTGCCTTTAAGAATAAGAGATCCTTAAAATGCCAGCTCTGTTATAATAGTAGTAAGAAAAATAAGAATAATCTATCTCAAAGGAAAGGGACATACATGTGCAGGAATTGTTCGGTGTGTAAATATTTACATTCTTGCACTACTTTTGTACATTCAACCTTACATTTTGAGTTACATGCTAAACATTATGCAGACTGCAGAACTAAAAACATAGTATACTTTGCAGCCTGCAATACATACTACATAAGTATTACATAAGTATTAATACATACTATGTTGGAAAAACTAATCGTATGCTTAAAGAACATAGGGACATTTTGAATAAAAAAGAAACAAATGCCTTGGCAAAACATGTAGAAGCTGCAGGCAGCACACATTATTTTAAATTCATAGTTTTAGAAATTTTGGAAGAAGGAATGAGAGGTGATATCAAGAACAGAACAGAAAAGGCAGAGCAGAGATGGATTTTAAAGCTAAATGCATACACTTTTCCGGGAATTAATGAAGCTGTCTCTTTGAAACCCCTATTAAAAGACAGGGCACTTAGACACTAATGATGTTTGAGATATATATATATATATATATATATATATATATATATATATATATATATTTACATTTATAAATGTTTTAAAATATATATTCTAAGTTTTGTATAAATTGTTTCTATAGATTAATTGAATAATTGAATCATTGCTCACTATGTATGTATTTAAAAGGAAGTGCTATTGTTAGGTTTGTATTCAGTCTGAGGAAGTTGTCAGGGAGGCCATGAAAGCGCTTACTTTCTTGGTGTATATTAAACTGTCTAGTCATATACCAAGGTTATAGATGTTTTGGGGTCAAATAGTCATGTATTGATTAAGTACGATGTGATTATTCATAGTGAACTTGAGAAAATTGCATCATTTAGCATCCTTATCATCTCTGAATCTGCCCAATGACAGGATGGGGATTATCATGTAGACGTGACACTCTGTACTTTGATCATCTGTCTGGCAACAAACAGTAGGGCTCCTCCTTGATGTAATTCATGTTTTCCCAAGTTATTATCGTTTTGAATAATCATGTGTCATTTACATGAATTGTGAATATTGCAGTTAACACTATTATGTAGTAGGTATATAAAGAGCATAGAGAGGCATAGAAAAGCATAACAAGGTATACTTTTATGGCTAGATGTAAGTCTTATGTTTGTGTTTTTTGATTTTGTGTGTTTTTGTGTGGAGTCCTTTATGAATAATTGCATCTCATTTAATCAACACAAGAGTATTTGACCCAAAACATCTAATACTTTGGAAGGTTACTTGTCAAAACAATGACACTCTTAATGTTGCTAGTAAATGCAAAGAAGATTTTTTGGTAAGGGTGCAAGCCCCCTGCACCCTCTGATGTAGTGGCAAACCCTCACAACCATGCACTGTATGTACCAACTCCAAGATTGCACCTACTCAGAGAAGAGGGAAAAATGTGGAAAAATTAACATTTTTTTGCTCTTCTCTGGGACTAAGAGCAATGACAAGATGCTTGAAATCTTTTATGTGCAATGGTGAACCAGACTCCTATCAGATGACAAAAAGTAGAATATACTATTATGCATCTGTCTGGTTGCCATCTTCAATGTTCTGTGCATCAAACAACTGTCACCTGACAAACATGAACTTATTATGTATCACCAGTTAGTTTCATGACTTCAGAACTGACATGATTGCCAGAATCATGTTACAATGGCTAAACATGGAGAAGATCATGAAGGTGAATTTTCCACATTACTCATGTTCATTCTTTTCTCCAAGTGTGAGGGACTTTGGAGTTGGAATAGGGAGTTTGCTGTGCAAAACATGTTGTACATAGGTACTATGGTCCACCTCATGAATCCATTAAAGGTTGGGGGTACACCACTCCATGTGGCTTCCCATAATTCTGCTGTGTGTTCCTACTCCTGCTACATTGCACCCAGAAGAACCTTGAAAGACACCTGTGGCTGCCACATCAGTGTCTGAAGTCTGCAGTTCTAGGCTTGTACTATGTTCTGTGTGTGTGGTAATTCAGCATGCTGCACCTCTGCAACACTTAAGAATGTAGAAAGGTGGGTATTACATGGAGAGTCTGCAGTGCTAGGCTTGTACTATGTTCTGTGTGTGTGGTAATCCAGCATGCTGCACTTCTGCAACACTAAAGAAAGGGGAAAGGTAGGTATTACATGGAGAGTCCTGCCCCTTCACATACAGTAACATCATCAGTCTCTGGATGCAGTGTTCCACAATGACACGCAGTAAACAAATCTGCCTCACGTGGGACATCTGCAAGGAGATAATATATGTAGTGGGGATGCTGCCTCCATGGGTGTAGATAAAGGCCAGTGGCCTTTGGACATGCAGTGTAAATGCACGATTCCTCCAAATGGGATGGTGTGGAGGGGGGAGCCTGTACCCCTTCAAAGAGTATTTGTTTGACATTGAGCGACCATGGGAGTGTTGCTGTTTTGGGTAAGAACCTCACAAAGTTTTTGATGTTATGTGTTAAATGGATAATCATATGTTGAGTGCATGAATGCACCTACTCATTTGGGGCCCACTTATCAATAGTGACCCTGACAAACAGTATGCCTATCACAGTGGTGTCCATACATATAGCCCTATGATGTGCCCATCATTGCTGACAGTGGTTTATACTTTTGCATATGCAAGCTGTGAATGTGGCCAGAGAGATGTCGCCCCTTTAAGACAGTGGGCCTAGGAACATGTACGTATGTTTGTTATGACACACTTTCATTTTTTGCCTCTGTGAGACTCTATACAAAGCAAGTTGTCTCGGGTAAGGAGTTCTGTGGAAAAATTAGACTTGTCTGTGTCTGTTGCAGCTGGAAGTCGGTGGTCCATTTATCATGTGAAACCTTCACAGAAGGTTAAATCATGACTAATTTTTTAATGCTATCTGCATATATGGCAGCATGTGAAGGCTGGCAAGTCTTACTAGTCCTGTGTGTGCAAGGCTGAGCCACTGCCACTGCTGGTGTTTTAGGTGAGATTCTACTGAAACTCATTGGGCATAACCATTCACCAGATGCCACAGTGAAGGAGATCTCTGATGCAATGCATGAGATATGTGAAGGGACCTGCAGTCATAACAGAATTTCCTGCAGGCTGTAAAGGGCTACATGTCAGAGGAACTGTGCTACACTTTTCTAGCAAGACAGTACTTTACTAGCACATAGGCTGCAGATGAAGGGTGGCTGCCATCTCGTAGCTCAAAACCTTGTCCCCACTGAAGGGGTTTGATACTGCTCATTATAGTATGTGGTCATTCACATTTTTCACTGTGTGGGTGATGTGGGAGAGGGTTATCATCATGTTGCTGCTGATAACTGCATTCAACGTCATGGATATGGCACACAATTGCTTCTCATGGCTGGTACATTATTAACAAAAGACTTCATGCTGTGCCAACTGCACTCCCTGCATGGGTTTGTTGGGCTGGAGGGTGGCAGCAGCATATTCTACCTCTGCTGTGGTGCTTGAGTCCAAAGCTGGATGCAGAGCTATGCTGTGTACTATAAAATATGTGGTGGAGTAAGAAAGGCAGTATTTCAGCCTGGCATATGTATTCTGTGAGTTTGAAAAGGTATCCATAAATGCCCTGCACATAGCCTTTCCAGATGTCTGTTTCAAGATATGCAATTTCCACATTGCTATGACTATCAGACAGCAGGAGCAGGCACACCAGCTGGCTTTGCAGTATGGCACATATACTTCTATGTACTACTTGTTATAGTATGATGGTCCTTTGATAGCTCAGCTGGTAGAGTGGAGGACTGTAGTAACTACAATTCCAGCTTGAAGGAATTTAACTTTCTATCTTAGACTGAAACATAAGCAGAGTTCTATCAAATGATTCTGTTGTAAAATTAAAATTGTTCTATATTTAGTCTGGAAGTTAGCATAGAGGATGAAGGCTATGTGCTGTTAGCAAGCTATTTCCTGTTATTCTGGGTTTGATTCTCTCAGCCTTTATTTGCTACTGTGTGACTTGAGCAAGTCACTTAGACAGTGCTTTAGGGCAACAGGGAATTTGGGCTAGGCTCCTTAATGATCTTCCTGGACTCCATGCATAACAACTACCTATGAACAGTGGCAGAATCTCTGATCTGTATACCACCATCATTTGTGAGGACTTTTCAAATTAGATGGCTGGCTTACTTCATTTTATGAAGGAACACTTCATCCTGGGATGATGAAATATTATGTTCTAGGAAGAGGAGGATTCTCCAGTTCCCAACCACCCACCTACCTCCCTCAGCATCTGGAGCATTGCTGAGCTGATGTATTCTGGCTTTCCATACATGCAGAACATCACAGAGGCCTGGCACCATTGACTAAAGGCACTGTTTGGGCAGCCACAGGTGTCTGCTGGAGTCCTTCTTTACACTTTGCAATAGCATCAGGAGCACATAGTTGAATTATGAGATTCAGTGTTGAGATGTGCACCCCCCACCCCCGATAGGCCAGAGGTGTAGACCAAGATGTCCAACTGAAATGCATATTGGAAAACAGCTACAGAGGGGGCCTGTCTCAGACGCTCATGGTTGTAGTGCACAGTCTATGCCTGTGATGTGTGCGCACCTTATCTGCTTGTTCCTTTTGTCACTTACTGTATGTGCTGGATATTTGGGATGACAACCCCCACTTACAGAGTGTGTGTGTTGGGGGACATTTGGGATGCCCCCCACTGCAGAACAGTTGCTTTCAGTATTATACAGCTCCTTCTCACCTTGCTACTATGGTCGTCCATGTCCCCGAGTGCTTCTGCAAGTTCTTGCAGTTTATGTCTCCATTGTTGTGCTTCTGTACATCTGCTGTTAAACATGTCTAAATAAATATGCTTGCCCCACTCTTTTTGACATTATGATGCTTGTCTTTCTGTACACAATACCCTTTATTTGACGTTCTGATAACTAGCTTCTGGTATCATTAAAAGGGGGAAACAGTATATAGTAGCCTGGGTAGAGAGTGCAGACAGTTCCAACTGCTTTGCCAGGGATGGACTGCATCTCCCCTCAAAAGTGTTGTATATTGGCTAAATCCTTGTTCACCCCATAGTGCGTTGTTTAGGCAATGTTAGTCTTCTAAAGATTACAGCATAACTAAACAGAATCAAGACGAATACAAGAGACTGCAGTTCAACATTAGGAACTTTAAAAAACTCCACTCCCTACAAGCACTCCTTACCCTGGAAACATTGACATATGCATCATCACAGAGACCTGGTTCAAGATCACCGAAAGTTGTCCATCAGTGCAGGGTTTCAATTACTATCACACATTCATGATTACTGTAGTAAAGGTGGCAATGTCTCGCTATTCTTAAAAAAACACTTCAGCTTCAGACTCTTAAGATAAGATAATGACCTGTAACTATTCCACGTTCAACTTTCAATTAACAGAACCCCTTTATCATATAATAGCTAACTATAGGACCACCTCTATGCCCCTCTCAGCCTGTATCTTCTCCTAACTAGTATGGAATACTTATGTATTAAGCCAAACACCTTTCTGCTAGGACACTTTGAATACCCCTCCATAAACAGGGAGACATACATCCTCAGACTTCATCAATGCAAACAGTATCTGGGCAAGTTAGCCAACAATATAACCAGGGGTGATAAAATCCTGGAGATGGTCCTTACCAATATGAGGCAGCTTTGTTTCGTACCAATTGCAACTTCCTCCCTGGTTAAATCAGACCACAAGTCAAGTATATTCACCATAAGAGTGAACATTGAAGGATCTTCCAATATTTCTGTATTCAGAGATTATGTGAAGGATAATCTATTAAACCTGAGTAATGACTTGGCTAAATTCAAAACCATTTCCATCTTGATGACCCCACTGCTAACGTGGAATCCTTCACTGCCAAGTTTTATGTACATGTAAATAGCTGTATAGATGAATCTGTCCCCTTCAGAAAAAAACACAATGTCAGATTCAGAAATAGAGCTTTATATTGGAACACAGATATAAACAGACTCTATAACAGATACACCTTTATCTATATGTCTTAAACTCAAATTTCAGGCTGATTTTCATGCCCTTATTCAATGGGTCAGTGATAAACAATTATTGTTAACTCCTCTGAAACAAAAGCAATGTTTTTTGGTACTAGGCAAAAGCTCACTTCTATCTCCAGACTTCTTAAAATCCTTGATTTTCTGTAAAATATTAAAAATGTCACTACACTCAAATACCTAGGCATATGGTTGGACCTCTTCCTAAATTTCCATCTCCACCTGGACAATACACACAATAAAATCAACTGTCTAATATTCCGGGCTAATAGGATCTCCCCTTTTGTTTCCATACCCTGTAGGAAAGCCATAGGTAAGGGTATTTTACTGTCTCAGCTAGAACATGTTCTCCGTCTGATTGCTGCAGCCTCTAAAAGAAATGCATCCACTATTTAAACCATCTGAAATGCTATATGCAGCTTCATCTCTCTCTCTCTCTCTCTCTCTCCTCAAGGAAAGAACACCACAACAAAACTACTGAAAAAGCTAACTAGATATCTGTGAAATAATGTGCTGACCTTCTGCTTACCTCTCTGCTGTTTAACTTGACCAAATGGAGAGATGATGACATCAGCAAGCAAAGGAAAGTAATATTGCTGGGACTGAATTTATCCTTAAGTCCTGGTTAGCACCTTCATGGGGGTAGACCCTGTTTTTACAAAATCTCACCAAGACGATACTGATATCATGGACAAAAATAGGTTAAAAAATAAAAAGACAGCTGGATGCATAAGTCCCAGGATAAAAAAGTGCCCAATCCTGGTAGGCTCACTTGTGCCAGGAGTGGAAAAAATGACAGTATGGAATCCTCAAGAGACTAAAACATTCCTATAATGGGGTTAGGCCAGCCTCAGGGGGAAGATGTTCCCCCTGTTGTAAAAGGAAATAGTAGTCCACAAAAATAAAACATAAAAACTGACAGGCCAAAAAGAGCCATAAAGATGATAGAGAGGACTATTGAGGATAAGAAAGAAATTATGTATAGTTACTATTATGCAAGAAGCCCAGCATATCTGGAGAGAAAATATACAGAAAGATTAAGAGAGAAATCAGAGGAAAGAGAAATCCTTGCACGAAAAAAAAAACTGTCAAAAGCTTCAAATGCAAATTTGTGTTCATTAATACAACAGATTCATAAAAAACATGAAATAGACCAAGAAACATTGGGCCGTTTGGAAAAAGAAGCAACTGAAGAAGTGCAATAATATGAAGGACAAAATCTAGTGATTTTTGAAAGGCATAAAAAAGAAATATGAACATGGGAAAGAAAGAGAGATCTGATATGGTGCGATATTTATGGAAATTAGAAAGCCAGACTCATCAAAACAAAAACAACAACTCCAAAGATATTTGAAGAGAAATACAGGCAAAGACATCCAGATATGGAAAATTTCACATAGCAAAAATAAAAGATCAGAAAGGGGGAATGCAGAACAGAGGATTAGTAAAGCAGAAGTTAAACAGATGGTGAAGTTATGGAATACTTGCAAAGTGAAGGATTTAATGTAGAAAGTCTAACACAGGTTATGTCACAGCATGTTGGAACAATGAGTCCTCAAAGAAAGGAGAAACGGGTGGAGTGCGAGGCATCAGAAGAGGAAATATGGACATGGGAAAGAAAAAGAAGTTTAATATGGTGTAATATTTATGCAAAGGAGAAAGCAAAACTAATCACTACAAAAATACAGCACCATATATTTTAAGAGAAACACAGGCAAAATCATTTGGATATAGAAAATTTTATAACACAAAAAATAAGAAAACAAAGAGGGAAAGCAGAAAAGAGGATTAGTAATGGGAAAGTTGAAGAAATAGAAACTGACATTATGGATTACCTGGGAAGTGAAGGATTTTGTGTAGAAAATCCAACACTGGTAATATCATAGCATGATAGAACAATGAGTCCCCAAATTAATGAGAAACTGGTGGAATGGGACGCATCTGATCAGTTGTCATATGAAGATACTTTGCAGCCTTCAGTTGGAAACAAGTACAAAAGTTCAGTTGGAGTTGCACAGCAAGAGAAGTGGCAGGAAATGGTGGTAACTCTGATACAGTCAATGCTGTGGATTGATAGGTCAGTGAGTTCCCATATGAAAGATCAATGGACGACACAGGATGAAGCTGAAGAGAATATGTCACAGGAAGATGTTCTGGAACTTTCTGTAGAATGCCTGCAGGAAACAGAGAGCAAAGAATGTGCCCTTAGTTTAGAATAAAATGATCTAAGGGAAGAGTTGCTTTATATAATAGAGATGGCTAGACATATTAAGATCAATGAAATAAATAGATTACAGAAAGTCAGTAAGACACCAAATGTTAGAAGTTTGTAAAACAAATGAACACAGTAATCACTATTCACAAAAATTAATGTGATATAACAGAAATAAATAGGATATATTACTGACTAGCTAAATTAGTAACAGATAAAGTGTGACCACAAAAGCACAGGGCAGTAAGGGAAAGGAAGGGAAGAAATCACATGCTATCGTGGAAGTACTGAATAGAGAAAACTATAAAGCAGTTAAGACAAGAAGTGCTACTGTTAGAAGAGTACAGAAGAAGAACAGATCAGCAAAATACTTACAAAGATAGACGTGATAAAAATAAAGTGCACTATCAGAACAGACCAGGATCTATTGTGCACTATTGCAAATAATAAACTAAAGATATCAGCACAGGCAGAAAAACGTAGAAGACATGCAGATAAATATAAAGGAAAAGTACAAAATAAGCAATTCATTGATGACCCAAAACATTTTACAGATAACTGGAAAACAAGGCAAAAGGAATAGAAATACCACCAAAATAAAGAAGAAACAGATATATTTTGGAGAAATATCTATGAAGACCCTGTACAACATAGTAAAGATGCTGAATCAATAAAAGAATTAAAAGAAACAGTAGGAAATTCAAATGTACAGGATATGAAATGGGATGAAGTAACGGCCAGAGAAACTAAAACAAAATTATGAAAAGCTTCTAATTGGAAGACCCCAGGCCCAGATGCAATACCTAACCTCTGGCTAAAAGTATTAACACCAGAGCGTCTTCTGCGTGGAGACATACGTGAATGGGTGTACCTTCGTTGAAGGTTGTGCGTTAGGGCTGGCAAGTCAGCACATAAAAATCAACTGCCAATCATTAGCGGACCGGTGTTCTGCTGTGGCGACCCCTAACCGGGAAAAGCTGAAAGACACAACAACAACAACAACAACAACATGAAAATTTAGTCCTGAATAAGAACTATTTATATAGGTTCCTAGGTGGTTACTGGGATATTGACCTGAAGGTCTTTATATGTCTAGCTGTGTATACCCAATATAATACTAGAGAAACCCAATATAAAGGATTTTGCCTAAACTCAAGATCTTAGTTAACAACAACTGCCCATATCTAGGATGGTCATTGATAAAATCCCTGGCAGGAATTTACAGTTTCCCATCCAGACAACCAGGCTACGCTTAAACAGGGTCATAGAGGGGCTTTGTTTGATGTGAATTAGTAGCCTATTTCAGAGGAGTGGCAACCTCTGAGAGACATATCTGTCTCTCTAGCAGGTCCTATTTATACTGCAGGCCAGGTTAGGGTCCCTGGAGTGGATGACCCTTGTCCCATTTGACTTGCAGATGTACTGCATTTCCTTTAGGTTTGGATCCGAGATTGCTCTGTAGGGCAGGCACTTCTCCTCTAAGTAACCTGTATGCTACTGAGTATAGTGACAGTGACTTCAGTCTGTCAGTGCATGATATGTGGTGAGGACCTTGAATTTTCTTGGTTAGAAATATCTGAGGTCTCATGTTGCTGCAGGTGCCTGGTAAAGTACAAACCAAAGGGGCACTGTACTCAATTATTGGCCTGATGAGGGTCGAGTACAGGGGTGTTATGATCTCTTTTGCTCTTGAGGGAATGCGTTTGCTAATTTGGTATGCGACGTAGAATGCTTTACCACAGTAGACACATGGTGGCCAAAGTTTAAACTGCAGTCAACTTGCATTCCCAAGTCTCTCACTACTGAGTTGTTACTTAGGGTATTATTATTTATATGATTGTCTGCAGGGATATTGTTTTTACCGAAGGGGATGATAATGCATTTTTTAGCACTGAGTTTGAGTCCATGGCTTTGGCACCAATCACTGTTTTTTGTAAGTCCCTCTTGAAGTATATTGACATTGTTTGGGGATTGAATGATTGCACCTAATTTGCAGTCATCAGCAAACATAGTCAGCCACAGCCCCTCTGTTTTGGCCTGAACTTCTGAGAAGTATATTCCAAATAATAGGAGGCCCAGCACTGATCCCTATGGAACCCCATTGGTGACAGGTCTGCTGGTTGAGGTAAACTCCCAAACTTTGACTGAGTGTGATCTGTCGGTGAGCACTTGACAACATAAAGGTTGACATTCATCTAGAAGAGTTTATCAGTGATGTTCGAATGTAGGATTGTGTTGAAAGCCTTGGTTAAGTCAAGGTAGGCTGTATGCACATATTTGCCTTCGTCTATGGCTTTGGTGACATTTTTGAAGATGTCCACCAGGTTTAACAGGCATGGCCTGCCTTTGACAAAATCAAACTGTGTCAGATAAAGGGTTTGGAGATCACCTATATTCTTATTTACAAGGTTCATGATGATTCCTTCCATGGTCTTACAGATAAGGCTGGTTAAGCTTATGGGTGTGTGGTTCCCAGGGTCTATTGCTGTACCCAGTTTATGAAGGGGGATGACGGTTGCTGTTTTCCATTCAGCAGGGACAAAACCAGTAGTCAGGCTATGGTTGCAGACAGTACCTAATAGAGTTGCTAACTCATGTTTTAGACCATTTAAAATGCAACCTGGGATGCCATCTGGTTCCACAGAGGCTGTGTTTTTGGCCTTGGAGTGAGAGTGCATCCTGAACAGACACCAACCTGGTTAACAGCAGGAAAAATTATACTCCTCCTTAACAGTGAACCTACACACTATCCTTAAAAAGAGACCAATATTTTGCCTTCTGATGATCCATGAACTATGTACTGGAATTGATGTCCAATAGAGTTTATAGTCATTTGGAAGAAAACTCAATCATGGCAATAGAACAACAGGGTAATAAAAGAAAGTCATATGGAACAAAGGATTATTTGTTGCTAAATAACATCACAATGGAGAACTGTAAAAAGGGGAAGAATCTAAGTGTGGTGTGGATAGACTACAAAAAAGCATTTGACAGCATCCCACATTCCATATAAGGGAGTACTTACAGATGTATAAGATACACCCTACATTGATCAATTACATTACAGTGACCATGAAACAATGGCAAACCACTCTGCAGTTAAGCCATGATAATGGACAAATTATTATCCCAGGAATAAAAAGTAAAAGTGGGATATTTCAGGGTGACTGTCACCGCTGCACTTTTGTCTTGTCCTTAACCCATTAAGCTGTCTGCTTAACATATTAGGTCATGGTTACAATTTGGCTCCCAGAAAACAACAAAGTGTAAAGACTTCTCATCTTCTTTTTGTGAATGTTTTAAAACTGTAAAGTTCATCAGCTGAGGAACTGAAAGATTTAGAACTGTATAGTTCATCAGATGAGGAACTGAAAGCACAACTGCAAGTGGTCAGAACTTTCTCAGATGATATACGAATGTCATTTGGTCTTGATAAATGTGCAAAAGTACCTTTTAATGCAGGAAAGCTGCAGCACCAAGAAAGTATCAGTCTGAGACAGGAATCTGATATAAAAGAACTTAAGCAGGAAGAAGTGTGTAAATATTTAGGAATTGATGAAGGACCAACAATAAAACATGAACAAATGTGAGCAAAACTTACGAATATTTTAGAAGACTAAAATGAATACTGACAATAGCCCTGACATCTAGGAACAAAGATATAAACAAATCTGGTCTTCCTGTTCTAACTTACAGTTTTTGATGTGATTGGCTGGCCCCAAAAGGTATTGGTCCAGAAAACAAGAAAAATGCTTCACGCTTATAAAATGATATATATAAATTAGTGTATAGCAAGATTATATATTACCCATTCTGAAAGAGGTATGGGTCTCCTTGAAACTGATTACATGTATAGATCTGTAATTGTAGGACTGCATACATATCTGCTGACCTCACAAGATCCAAACATAGAGGAAGTTTTAAAACATGAGGCATATAAGTCTTTGACGACTTCCCTGCTTAGTTACTCATTATTGTATTTGAAGAAGGCTTGGATGAAGGTAAGCAAATGTGCTGTCTGGAAACTGTCTACTTACCTACTGTTTTTTTTTCACATGGTTTTGTTACAGTAGAGTGTCATGCTGGAATGGTATACTTCAACTTTATATATGTTAACTTTATCTGTTCAAAGCTGTACTGTATAACAGTCTTTTCAGTTTTACTTTCCCAGGTCTACAGTGTACAAATGACTTTGTACAGCTGAAATGCCCCTACTTAAAATTAAATAAATAAAATTAATTAAACTATTACAACTTCAAATACAAGTTAATGGCAATGTGCCTCTCCTCTTCTCTTCTGTTTGTCAAGGTTGTAAGAGAATTGATTTGACTGGCTATCACATCATGACAAACACATGGAGACAGAGAAAAATCACACACAGACCTGTTTCTCCTCAAGTTTTTATGCCAGACTGGAAACCCAGCTCTAGTCACATGGTGCCCACCCCAGCTAACTTCTATTCTTAAAGATATAGTACTCACATTCCTAGTATGTGTCATCCCCAGTTTACTGAATGCAACATTTACAACACTACACAAGAATATACACTGAGTAAAAATACTAAGCCATGTATCTTATACAGAACAAAATTACTAATTCAAAGAACTGTTTTGTGAATTGTGCATGGTCTGGACATCTGTTTTTTTAATTAATCTGTTAAAACATGTAAAAGTTACAGTCACTAGGCATGCCTAATCTACCCTGACTTGAATGTTTATAGATATAGATCCATCACACACTTTGAATTAATCTCAAATTGAATTTTGATAGAGGATATCTCTTATTTAATTGAAGACTTCACCATGACCTCAAGCAAGTTTTGGTTGATATAATTTGGTAATTTATCTGAAACCATTTCTGGCAGCTTTTATAACTATCTTTGTTAGCTTATACATAGTTGTATAACATCTCATTGGACAGCATGAGACCTTGCTTGGGTATGATGACCAACAACAGTGGCTTGCAGAAGTGACTTAATCTTCCAAATTTTGATCCAAAGCCATTCCTACTCTCCTTCCTTCAGAGAGATTCCTACCTGATTTGTCATAAAAATTATGCAGGAAACTTGGAATTTAGACTTCTGCTTCATCAACAGATATGATGATGAAAGCCAGACAGTCACAAAGGTATATTTATGTATTTATTTTTTATTCTAACAAAGCTCATTAATTGTCAGTCTAACCAGATTTGTCACATTTCTTTAGAATGTTTTTCACTGTGGGGATCATTCACTGGCAAAGCATCTCTGACAAATGAGGAATGAGCATTGACAGATACTGCACCACTCCCAGGAATTGCATAACAGACAGCTTTTTGCATATGCTCTGTTGAATGAATTATAATCAGCATCTGGTTGTATACTTTTTTTTTTGTTGTTAAGTGACCCATGAACTTTAGAGAAGGGACACTAATTTGATACTTGGCTTTTTTTTAGTTTCAACCCCTTTTTTCATCAGTCTTGTAAACAGCTTTATCAGTCATTCATCATATTATTGTCTTGTAGCCACTTAGATGAGAATGTTATCTATAATATTAGCAACTTCTTGTAACTCATAACTTGTGTCTGTTACACCATGTTGGGACACATCTAGTGCTGATGAAATCCCAAAAGGCAGCCTTAAAGGTTTGCATCTTCCTAGATGTATGTTGGATGCCTGAGTTCTGAAGTTGCTTCTAGTTTCTTTTGCCAACATCCTTGAGTTTCATCAGTCACTGAAAAGAATCGGGAAACCACCTCTTCAAAAGTCTACAAAGGGTAATGCTCCCTTTTGATCCATTCTTGGGGACTTGGGGTCCATATAAATTCTGACCTTATCTTGTTTAACAACAGTAACTATAAAATTAGCCAATTCTGTAGGTAATGTTTGCTTGAGTATTACTCCTGTTACTGATAGTGACTTATATGTTCTCATTCTTGCTTGATTTTAACTTTCAGCTCAGGGTGTACTTTGCTTCGGATCCTTGGATGTTTTGACTTTCTTCACCTTCCCTCACATATATTCTCACAGCACTGTTACAACCAGGTTCTGCACATCTCTATTATATTATTCATATTCTGCACGTTTTGACTAAACTTTTCATCTTAAAGACTTGCAAAAGGGATTTAATTTTTCACCTGGACAGCATGAGGAGTTTTTTTATATCCAAAGTCGCACAAACATCTTTGTCTAATACATTGCTTCAGTTGTGTTCAACAAACTGAAACAGTAGACTGTAGACTTTACTTTTTGTACACATAGTTCAACCAGAATTATACCCAAAACAAGACAGTAATAAATATGAAGATTTATTCAGCTTGCAATTTACATGCAACACTTGATCAACAACTGTTTTAATGAACTATGATAGAATGAGGCTATCTCACAAAAACTTTCAATGACAGTGAGGTTTTCTCTTTTTCTACTGTTGTTTGACCTCAGATCAGGTATGTATAAGTTTGGTGGGGGTTGGGTTCTTCCCCATATTGGGAGGGATTGCAGGGGATCTTGTCTATTTGCAAAAATAAAAAAACTTCTCTCTGATGTTCTCTGTAAGTGATTTCGGCAAGCTGATTTCAGACTATTTACATTCATTGAAATGTTTGTTTGTTTGATTGATTGATTGATTGATTGATTTTATATGTGCACTGAACTCCTGTATTGCCTTCTGTATCATTGACCACTTTAAACATAAACTGCTTCCCCTTTACTCATACCTTTTCTGACCAAATTTCCATTTGTTTTCCATTTATAACATTAATATCATTCACAAAGTCACTCTTGTAATTTCTGAATGTATTATGTTTTTGTGCCTACCATGTACAGCAGTTTCTGACAGCACGTTGGGTGTTATCTTACTAAACATGTTCAGGTTTTGACTGCTCATTTGATTGCACAGCATTCATATTCTGCTGTTGTGCCTTTTTTCAATTTCAAACAAAATGAATGGGAAAATGATAATTTCTTTCACAGAATATGGAGATTAGACTTTCATCACTATATGGCACATTCTCTTGTCTTTATCCACAGGTTCATACAGGGTATATTTTCTAGTTGCTTGCAGATTACCAGACACATCTTGGTTACTGCACTGTCACCTGCATTTTGCTTTTATATTTACTTCTACAGTGTATATGGTTTATTTTCACATTATTTGTCACACAGAACCTCAGCATACTACCAACTCCTCTGTTATTCCTTTATGTTGCCATTTAACAAACTGTTCTGACAGCTCACATCTAAGGCTTTTTCCATTTTTAAATCAGCTTTGCTTATAGGTTCCTAGGTTGTTACTAGGCTAATGACCAGTAGGGCCTTTGCAAGTCTAACTGCATACTCCAAACCCATTTGGATCTAGAATATCGTGGATGTCTATAGAGAGGGATTCATGTTAGTAGGGAGGTAACTAAGGGATTTGTGGAGGGGCATTAGTTAGAATAATACTTTTCTTATTGATGTCACCTGTCCCTAAGGAACATGGGGGACAGATCGGGGGGGGTTGGTAAATTTATGAATTCCCATCCAAATGTCAAGATTTCATTTGATTAGGGTCAAAGATGAACTCTGTTGTACATGGATGGGAGCCTATTTCATAGTATGGGGTGTGATGATGGGAGATACTGCCAGCATAGCTATCTGGAATTTTGTAAATAATTATGTCATTTGTGAATATCAATATGGTTTATATAAGATTCTTGTGTTACAACTGTATTAGAACTGTATGTTATGTGTATATCAAACTAGGTATGTACAGACATATGTGTTGACAAGATATTTTATAAAGTGCTTGTGCTTAAAATGGATCCATAGTGTGCCCTGCTGGAAGAGAACAGAAATGTGCATGCACTATTGCAACTGTTTAAATGTACATTTTAACAGTGGAAACTGGAATACAGGAGGTTACCTTCAGTCTAGCAAAACTTCAGAAAAATAGCTGAAATTAAATTACTTTATAGTCTACACAATAAAAGATGATATCTCTCAGTTTTCAATGCAGGTACAGACACAATGTGCTGAGAAGCTTTCTGTATTGTCTTTGGAGTGAGCTAATTACTACAATTGTTTTATGACTTCTAGCATCTGCCCAAAAATCTGAGGTCTATGTCTTTTCGCAGGAAGATGCTAAATACTGCTAGCTTCCAGCAGTGGGGGTTTCACCTAGGATAGAGCAAGATGGCAAGAAATGATGTAATTCTGCAAGCTATCCCAGCAGTAATATTTGAGATATTAATTTAAGAAGTCTCTTAGAGACACAGCATTCTGTATTTTGTCTTGGACCTGACAACAATAAGAAACATTCACCACATCTGCCTTGCTCTTAAGTAAGTTAACTAGGGTATAGTAATTCTTTTAGATATAGTCAGGAATATAGTGAAACTTAGTTTAGATGTTTTTCTTTATTTATTTGAGTCTGTCCTGCAATGTTGTTTTAAATATTTCCTGTGGTTTTGAACTCTGATGCCACTGTGAATATATATTTAGTATTGTCTTGTTCTTTTATTATTTCTTATTCAATATATTTAAATCTTTCATTGTGGCTGATCTTTATGAGACATGTTTAAGTTTTGAGAGTACTTACATATTTATTTGGTGACACTGTGGGCCCACTCCTAATAGCCTTGCTTTTGTTCAAACTACCATTTGTATTAAGATCAATACTACACAGTAAGATTGGACACCCTTTGTTAAGGGCCTTTAAGTAGCTGATAGGGAGTAGGCTGGTGGCAGTGACAACTACCTTACAGTCTGGGCAAAAAGGTGCATAGCTAGTAAACCTGTGCCAGTCTTTCCCAGGTGTGTGTGTGTGTGTGTGTGTGTGTGTGTGTGTGTGTGTGTGTGTGTGTGTGTGTGTGTGTATAAATCATACCTCAGAGAGTGTGTGTGTCAGCTATGTGGGCAGGGACACGAAGCACTGGTTGGACAGAGGGGGTGCTGGAGGTCTTGGCTTGGCCACTCAGCTGAGATCTCAACTCTATAGCTGTGCCAGTGGGGAGTCGTATTGAGGATTTGGAGAAAGAGGGAGAAACCAGTCCCGGACTGACAGTTGTCTCTGTGTGCTCTTAAGGGAAATTAAACTTGCTGCAACAAGCTGCATCTTGGAATACTGTGTATACATTGACATCCTGTCAGTGTACGTCCCTCACTGTTGCCAGTGGTGAGGATTGAGGCTCCTTGATTAGTGGTCCAGTGGTGGGTTGTCATATGGGGAATCTTTGGGACACATATCTGTCTTTCCAGTACATTCAATTTATGCCACAGGCATAGTTCGGATCTAACATTTCTGGTGCTGTTAGTTTTGTGCATATGCAACAGATCCACAGGGGCTGGGTCTGAGGAAGCCTTGTAAACCAGGCAAAGATCTCACTGTCAGCAGCCTGTAGGAGACTGAATACAGAGCCAGAGCTTATAGACAATCAATGTAGGACAGGGTATTCATGCCCTGAATTCTCCTGGTGAGGATCCTTTGTGGGCATTCCAACTGTTATAAGTGTCTGTTAGGTACATACCAAAGGGGGTACTGTACTTAGTGATAGGTCTGATAAGTGCTGAGTGGATGGTACTAAAACTTCTTTGGAGTTGGATGCCATACTCCTATTTATAAGCTGGGTGACATAGAATGATTTTTCTTACTACCTTAGCTACAAGTTGGTCAAAGGACAGATTATTGTCTATGTATGTTCCCAGATTCTTTAGTACTGGGTCGACCCTTAGGGGTGTTTTATTGTTGGAGTAATTTGGGATGACAGTTTCCCAAAGGACATTATAATGTATTTTTTGGCATTGAACTTTAGGCCATGGCTTTGGCATCAGTCATTTGTCTCTGTTTCTAACTGATCATTTCTGATTCTACAGACTGTATATCCCTAATAAGTAAATCAGCCATTCATCATACTCAGTCTTGTACTCTGTTTTAATTCAATGACATAAGCAGTGATTATCTTTTCAACTACTTGATCTCTTGTGAAAAACAAACATGTAGAACGAAGCAGACCCTTCTTTAGTATGTTGGGAATTTACTTATAATAAGTATGTTGGGAATTTACTTATCAATAAGCATGTTGGGAATTTACTTATCAATACTGCAAGTCTGACTTTTTTTCCTCTAGTTAAAAGAAAATGTTAAAATAGCTTAATGCCTTCCTCTCCTGAAACATGCAAAAGTATATTACATTTGATTTAGTCTAGATTGCTACCAAAACCACTCAATGGGAAATACAGCTCAAAACATTGAATCCATGACTTCAGCCTTCTGACAGGTTACTCTGCAACTTCAGAGATGGTGGTTTCTGAATTTTCATCCTGAGTTAAAACTGAAGCAAATAAGTGAAAAATTAAGCATGAAGACCAATAAAACACGAACTGAGTTAATTTGCTTGATGTGAAATTTGGAATGACTGTGTGGTTTAATGGAATGACTGTGTAGTTTAAAAAAACGGTTTCAGGCAATTCAGCGGAAATACACAAAATGAGGAATATTTTCAACCTTAGTAAAGGGGATGGCTTTCTTATAGACGTCTTGCTTAGATTTATTGTTGTTGTACTCAAATGTGCATCCAAATGAGAAAAATAGCCACAACACAAGAGACACAAAGAAGCTTCGACTTAAAATATTTAGTCCAGACTGAAGACCCAGCCCTAGTCACATGACTCACAGACTGGACTTCATTCTGCTGTTAAAGAGGCACTCTGTTCTTTCCTTTCTGCAAATATATAATCCTAGCAACTGAAAGCCATCTTCAAAGCTTACTTATCCCTGTATGATTTTTTTTGTTCTGTATTTTTTCACAAGAGAGCTTCCATTTTGTACTTGTTTTTATAAATCAATGCATTTCTGCAGGTACATATAAAGACATTGTGGCATTGTTCTTCCTCACAATGGTATCACTAATGTATACTACCAACACTTATGCTTTCACTGCATATTGGGGTGCTTTACACTTGCTTAAAGGACTGAAGCTGCTGGTGGCTGTAATCCAAAGACTGTTTTCATTATCTGATGTACAGATGCTAGTTATCAAGCACATAACTATGCTTGGTGGTGTTATAGCCTGATTGCCTTACCTTTAATGTACTGGCCATTAAAGGCAGTATGCCAGATTGCTGCACAGTGTTCGTGTCTGACACTCATTATGCAGAAGTCCCCACTTTATAGTCACCTTAGTGAGTGCATACACAAGTTTGGCTTGAATTAAGCTGACAAACAGGCTGCTTTTGGTTCAGTTTTCTGATTTGTTTGGAAATGTCACTTCAGTGGCTCTGCTGAACAGAGGCACAGGGAACTAATCTAAGGGGGTGGTGAAAGCCAACACATTCTGGCTAGGCTTATAAATGCCTTTGGGCAGATAGCCTAGTACCTACCTATGAACCTATGTTTTATTTGCTCCCATTTATTAATTTGGTCAATCGGATAGACTCACATGACCACACACTTACCTTTTTTTGATGGAAGACCCTGGAAATAAGTATCTCAATAAATAAACACTCAAAAATAATAACATAGATGTTATATAATGTAAAAGAATTGATCAAATCACAACAACCTCTCATTGAAATAATGGCTAATATAATGTTCATTTATTCATGTGTGTAAATGCTCCTAAATGTGATAACATTTATAAATGACAGTTGTACAGACATCTTAGTGCCACCTAGAAAACTATGATCAGTTATTGTGTTGTGTGTCATAGACTCTTCTTAAATGGATGACACTTACTGAGACTTTCCAGTGCTGTCAGTACAGTCCCTGGCACTATTTAATATATACAACATTATTTTATGAAGGAAATTGTTATTTTTATTATTTGAGGATCTCTGAAGTATTGCTTTTTTTCATTTTTTATGTTGTGAAGGACTACTGCTGTCTGTCTGACATTTTTATGATGTTAGGATATGTTTGACCGGGGAGATTGCCTGTTGCTTTTAAGTGTGCTAAGATTTAATAGCTTGATTTTATTATTTGCATTGCTGAGTGGTACCACTCCATGGCTGCCCAGTAATTAAAACTTATCAGAAAATGGGTCTGGAGATACTTGGAGAATCAGCAAACCACACTGGCTACTCAAAGTTCCAAAGGGTTGAATTAATGTATCAGGAAAGTATCTGGCCACTGTTAAGTACACTAAGTATAAATAAGAAGTATAGTAGTCCACCCCTGCCCAAGATAACTAAGATGGCTCCCCACATGTAAATAGGTACCCTAAGCTACTTATCCTATTAGGTGCTGTCACTGTCTACGACAGAAATCAAATCCAGATACATACTCTAGCAGGTTCCGACCTCTCCTGTCCCCAAAATCAGACATATCAAAATCATGGACCAGCACTTTCCCACAATTTTAACCAGTCTGCTTGAGAGTGGTATCTTGTGATGATGCTGGAATTGTCTCATGCTGTCCAATGACCACCCATTGGTCAAAAAACATAATGCAGTGTGTAATAAATGTACATATTTAGTATCATTGGACATCATATAGAGACAATACTGATGCCAGGATCATCAGCAGTTCCCTACAAAGCAATCCTTCCTATAGCCCATATAAAACACATAAGCTATCATATAGGTTCATAGGATGTTACTAGACTTTTGACCTGAGGGTTTTCATAAGCCTAGCTTTTAAATCCCAATATAATACTAGAGGAGAGATTTTGTGTATGCCCAGAGTTTTTCTAGCAAGGACTACCCATGTCCAGAAGAGAAGTCAGGGCAATCCCTGGCAGAAATTTACGTTTTCCCATCCAGTCATCCAGGTTGCACTTAAACAAGGTCATGGAGGTGCTCTGATTGATATGGATTGGAAGCCTAATCTAGAAGAGTGGCAGCCTCTGAGAGATGTATCTGTCTTTCCAGTTGGTCATGTTTATGTCACAGGCTAGATTGAGGTCCCTGGAACGGGTGACTCTAGTCCCATTTGACTTACAGCTGTGCAGCATTTACATTAGATTCGGGTCAGAGATAGTCCTGTAAACCAGACATGTCACCCCTAAGTAGTCTATAAGCTACTGAGTACAGTGACAGCAACTTCAGTCTGTCCATATAAGACGTGCTGGAAATCCTGAATTTTCTTAGTTAATAATCTCTGAGGTCTCTTAAGTTCCTGCAGGTGTCTGGTATGGTACATACCAAAGGGAGCATTATATTCAATAATAGAACTGATGAGGGATGAGTACAGGGGAGTTATAATCTGTTTTGCTCTTGAGGTGATGCCTTTGCTAATCAGGTAAACCATGTAGAATGCCTTCCTCACCACAGTAGACACATGGTGGTCAAGGTTGAGGTCGCAGTCAACTTGTGTTCCCAGGTCTCTCACTACTGAATTGGTACTTAGGGTATTATTGTTTATTTTATAATCAGTAGGGACATTGTTTTTACTGAAGGGAATGATGATGATGCATTTTTTAGAATTTAGTTTAAGACCATGGCTTTGGCACCAATCATTGGTCAGTGTAAGCCTCTTTTGAAGTACGCTGACATAGCTCCAGGATTCAATGATAACATCTAATTTGCAGTCATAACTTAGTTAGCTACAGCCCCTCCATTTTGGCCTGGACTTCTAAGAAGTATATGCCAAACAAGAGGGTGCCCTGCACTGACCCTTGTGGGACCCCACTGGTGACAGGTCTGCTAGCAGAGGTAAATTCTCCCACTTTGACTGAGTGTTGCCGATCTGTGAGCCAGTTTGCAACCCACCTGACAACATAGACGTTGATAATCAACTGATTTAGTTTGTCAATGATGCCTGAATGTGGGATAGTGTTGAAGGCCTTGGCCAAGTCAAGACGGGCTATGTGTACGGCTTTGCCCTCGTCTATGGATCTTGCCACATTCTCACAGAAGTCTAACAGGTTTAGCAGGCATGACCTGCCTTTGACAAAATTGAACTGGGATGGATCCAGCATTTTGAGTTCAGCTATACCCTTATTTAAGAGGTCCATGATGATTCATTTCATTGCCTTACAGATGAGGCTGGTTAAACTTATGGGCCTGTGGTTATCCAGGTCTGTTGCCAAGCTGCCCTTGTGGAGAGGGATAACAGTCACTATTTTCCATTCACTGGTGACAAAGCCAGTACTCAGGCTGTAGTTGAATAGAGTGCCTAATGGAGTAGCTAGCTGTTATTTTAAAACATTAAGAATGCATCCCGGAATGCCATCTGGTCTGATAGAGTCTGTGCTGTTAGCCTTGGAGAGAGCATTGATGACTTGCTCTTTGGAGATGCAGTGAGGAGAAGATGATGAAGACATGGTTTGTGGTATGCTTAGGGGGGATGGGGGTGAAATTTCTACCAAACCTGCCTGCTAGCAGGTTTCCAATTTCCACAGGGTCAGTGTGTGTGATGCCATCCACAATTAGTTCACCACACATCTCAGTCCTACCTTTTAGGTTGCGGATGTAGCTGAAGAAAGCCATATGGTTATCCTTGGCTATGGTAGCTATTGCTAAATTTTTGTCATAGTTGCTCTTTGAAGATTTTACAAGTTGTCTTATTTGCTTATTTAGGCTGAGGAAGGTGCTGTTCCAGTTTTGGGATTTCACTTCTGCATTTTTAGACAGCAGCTTCTTTCGCTTATTGTATAATTTATTAAAGCTAGATGTCCACCAGTATGGTTTGTTTTTTCTTGAGGATCTTGCTTTAATCCTATCTGTCATGGCTATGTCTATACATTTGTGTAGATGTTTATACAGGGCATCAGTGTATACCTTAGTATAGCTGTCAATGACATCTGCGGAAACTGGAGATTGGAAGTTGATTATACCTTCCCTTTGGAGGGTATAGTTAACTCTGGTGAAGTTTTTTTAGCCTGACGTCTTTGGGGAATTCTGGTGCTATTGCTATTTTAAAAATGATTTAACCAGTGAGGGCCCTACAATGAGGTGTTACATCAGTCACTCATATTGGTGAGGACCAGGTCTAGAATACTGGAGCCCCAGGTGGGATGGTTCACTATTTGTTCCAGGGCATTTGAGTTAACAAAGTCCAGGAACTTTTGTGTGAGTGAATTTGGGCTCATATAAGTTTTCATATTAATGGAAGGATAGCTGAACTCACCCATGACTAGGGTGTTAGGTTGTACTTTAATTGTCCCAAGTAGGTCTAAATAAACTGTGTGGGCAGCTTGGCTCATGGTAGGGGACCTGTAACTGATGAAGACATGATGGGGGGGAGGTCTAACCCATGGTAACTTGGACTTGGAGTAGCTCCATAGAGTTTTCCTGTCTAACTAGTCTAGAGGTGTAATTATCTTTAAAGACAGATACTCCACCTCCTTTGGTTCTCACACCTTCAATTTGCAGCCTGAAAGTGTGGAAGGCATTGTAGCTTTGCAAGGCTGGGGTACCTTTTGCGGCCTTGAGCCAGGTGTCTTTGACTGCACAGATGTCAACATTTTACAGGGAGAGGAGTGCTTCCAGAGAGTGCAGTTTCTGATTTAAACTCCTAGCATTTAGCAGCATGACCCTTAGTTTCTTTGTGTTTCATAGTTTCATGTTGGAAATTTTGTTGTGATCTTGCCTAAAAAAGGCATTATGATGAGGCAAGTGCCTTAGCCAACAACTGAAAGCCTAGAGGTGCCAGGTGAAGACCATCTCTGGCAAAGCAGCAAAGTCTATCTACCATGTCCTCCCAGGCTGACAGGAGCTCTGCCCCTTAGAATGACACCAGAAACTAAGCCAATTATTGAAGTCAGTCATTTTATGTTTATATTGTAGTATCATCTTAGGAGAGGGTAAATTGCTGCTCAAAGCTAGGGACATACCTGTCTGGGACACATATTCAGAGAGCTCAATGATGTCTCTCTTCATATAGTCCAGAGAGGTATAGCTTAAGTTGTTCACACCAACATGAACTTTGATGGAGTCATAACAGTACATGTTGTTGCCAGACTTGAGTGCATGTGTGATCTGGTGAATCTTTGCACCGGACAGGCAGCTGACTGTAATCTTCTCCTTGTTCAACCTGGTGAGGGATGCATCTATATAGTCAGTCACCTGTAACTAAAACATTTGGAATTGTTGTGCATTGCCTTAAAGGCTTATTTGGTGAGACATAGGTGCTAGTGTTTTATATGTATGGGGGGCGTTGGGTGTTGTGTTAGGTATAGCATGTTTCTATTTTGGAGGTCTCTGTTGTTTAGGTAGGTTTCTGGAGAGTACCTATGCATATCAAGGTTTATGTGTTGGGTGCATATTATGAATAGGAGATGTGATGTGTGGGCTGACAACCCATTTAGTGTTGCTGTTCTGGGCATGAGAGAGCAGTGATTCCAGATTCTTAGTGTAGGAGCATCTCTCGCAAATTGTACTTGAGTGATATAGGAGCAAAGGGTTGTCAGTGTACATGAGGCAGTTGCTACACTGCCTGAAAAAACCCATGTCCATCAGGCAGGCAGGAGAAATAGAGGGAAACTGACAGTCCATAATACAAGGTTTAAACCTGGTATCTCAGCAGATAAGGAGAAAAAGATGTGGGTATAAGGCCAGAAGGAATTGTAGGGTGACTAACGTATGGGGTGTACAGTAAGAGGTCTATAAAAGAGGGGATCTATAGGGTCTGATGTTGATAGGTATGAAGTAAAATCTCTGCTGGGAGGTTCACTGAACAGCTGAGAGCTATTTGAGAACTGCTTTACTAGATAGCAGCCACTCTAAGGGAAAATACTTCTATTGGTGCTTTAGCATCTATAACTGTCAAGAGTTACCCCTTCTGTGCAGTGGTGCATGATAGTGTAGTATGTGCAAGTAAGAGTAAAGCAGCTAATACAAAGAAACCAATGAAAAAGCTCAGACTGAGCAGCAATGAAATAGCTCAGACTGAGCCCTGAACCAGTAACCTTCAATTGGATAGTCCTGCTGTATGCTCCTGCCACAAGAGTACAGGGGGGCTTCTCCAAAAAAGGTGCCCTGATTTTTAGTGCTTAATCTATGAACAGAACTGGATTTAGCCAGTCTGAATCCAATCTATACTACGGCAAACAGAAATCCAAAGGAACAACAGAAAAAAGCAGGATATTTTTCTTTTTAATTAAATGAGCAATAGTGTAAAAAGTAGCACAGTTTTTCTTGAATTAATAATAGCTACAGATTAAAACAGCAGAAACAGATATTTTCATAACTTAAGTAAAAGCAACAGTTGGTGTGAAATACAAAGTGCTACAAATGCTGTAGTAAAATACAGTGCAAAGCAGCATCAAACAGTACAGTTTTTTTAAAATGGCTTAAGTACAGTCACAGTATATAAGAGAAGTGCAAAGAAAAAATACTTAAAGCCCTTTTGTGGGTTCCCAGCTTAGAAAGACCAGGAAAACATCTACAGCCACTAGATGGATAATCACAGTCCTTCTAATGTAAAAGCACAATAAGAGAGTGTCCGGAGTGAAGTGCTACCACAAACAAACTTAAAGTTATGGATAGATCACTGTATCTTAAACAACTCATAACAGTGTGATTAGTCTATAAAAGTACTTTGCTTTGTATAATGACCCAAGAGCCACTCAATTGTACAGAATTTATAAAGGTACTAAAACAAGATAAGCTGATTAATAAGCTCTCCAGCCAATAAAATTGCACGCAGAAATCTCAAGTGTTTCCTCAATCTAGACAGACCAGGCTACCTTTCAGCACACTAGAAGGAAAATCAACTAACCTTGATGAGAAAAGTAATGCATGCTAGAATGTAACAATACACTACTTTATGAGGCAGCTAGCTTGATAATGAATTCAGATGAAGTAAATCAGTGCAACAGACAATAAGAGGTAAGGTGCACTTTTTTTTATATAAGCACAAGGAAAGGCAAATAAATAATTCAAATAAAAAAATGAAGATCTTAGCAACAGTGTAGAAAGGGAGGAGCTTATTAAGCTCTATTTACAGTAGGGGTTGGAAGCTTAAAATCACCAGGTTTAAAAAGAAGACTGACAAACAGGAAGGTAGGTGGGAACTCTAGCAGGGAATCAGCAGCAGTGCTATACCTTATGCAGGCTTGAAATCCTTCAAACAAAGA
This sequence comes from Protopterus annectens, assembly GCF_019279795.1. Taxonomy (NCBI): domain Eukaryota; kingdom Metazoa; phylum Chordata; order Ceratodontiformes; family Protopteridae; genus Protopterus; species Protopterus annectens. Next base: position 1,899,542,649 of record NC_056733.1, on the reverse strand, counting down.
GAAAGGTCCAGAATTTCACTTTGTATTTAAGTGTAACTCAGGAGACAATTCAAATTAATCAGTGAAAAAACGTGAAATATTAGCCTAGATAATTTAAGTGTCTGTCTCTCACATAAATGAAAATCACCAGGCCAAGATTTCTTAAAACAGAAAACAAAATGGAGCAGGTAAGACAGAAAGCAGCTTTATCAGTCAAATACAAAAAATATAGCTTTGTTTTCTTACCCATCAGGGAATCACCAGCAGTGCTATACCTGCTGAGTTTCTAAAGTTGAATCTGTCTAATCCAGAAAGATCTCTGAAATCCAACAAGGGTATTAATCACCCAAATAAACATTCCAAATCTGCAAAGAGTACCACCTCATAAGCATTAGGGTTCCTAATGTTGCAGATGTTGAGCTCATAAGGCAGGATTCTACCCAACCAAATATTCTAGTCACAGGTGAGGCCATTGTAAGACATACTGGTGATCCACTCACCAGGCTGAGTAAGGAAAGGGTGACAGTCAGTTGCTTGTCTGGTCCCAGGATTCATCAGCTCATGCACACATTCAAGTCCTTGAACAGCAATTACCAGTATGACTTTGTCATAGTACATGTGAACAACTTTGAACATACCTCCCTCTACTATATGGAGATAGACAATATGGAGCTCTCAGACTATGTGTCCCAGGCAGGTATATGCCTATCACTGAACAGCATTCTACCATTTCCATGGATGATGCCACAATATGAGCAAAAATAATTGACTTCAATAACCGGCTTAGCTTCTGGTGTCATTCGAAGGAGGTACAATATTTGTCAGCCTTGGAGGATATAATCAACAGGCCGCACTGCTTTGCCAGGGATGGCCTGTACCTATCCCCTCTAGACTTTGAGTATTGGCTAAAACATTGTTCATCCTCATAATGCCTTATTTAGATAATGCCAACCAGATAAACCTACCAACAGAATGAAACAAGCAAAAGAAAATATAAAATTGCTACTGACCAATACTACGAACCTAAACAAGAGGCTCCACTCCCTTCAAGTCCTCCTCAGGTTGGAGGACATAGATATCTGTGTAGTGACCAAGACATGGTTTATGTCAATGGAGACTACTCCAACTGTGTAGGGCTAAAATGCCTTCCACACATTTAGACCAGGTACTCTATAGGAAGGGAAAAATGGAGGAGGTGCCTCAGTCTTTATCTAGAAGAGACTCACATCAAAGCTGGTAAAGCACCATGATGTCCTAGAGCTAACTCATGTTCCATTCACCATCAGCAAAGCTCCTTACCATATTCTAGCTATCTACAAAATGGTTTCAATGACCCAGGAGTACCATAACACCTATTTATAGAAACTCAACATTAAATTCAATACCATCTCCATGGGTGACTTCAACTAGCCAGTTATAAGCTGGGAAACATATGCTACCACTAGTGTGCAACCCCAGAGATTCCTAGACTTTGTTAACACAAATACTCTGGACCAACTGGTCATAGTACCCACTAGGGGGAATAACTTCCTTGACACTGTCCTCACAAATATGGGAAAATTATGCTCCATCCCTTGTGTAACATCCTCACTTGCCCGGTCCAACCACAAAGCAGTCTCTTTTGAAATAAAACTTAAACCCGATATCTTTGATGTCTCTCAAACCTTTATAAATTTCTCCACAACAGGTTTCTTACTTGTAAGTGATATCTTTGTGAGTTTCAAATCCCCCCAAACCCATAAAACTCTATAGCTTATGTAGAAGAGCAGAGGGATGGAGCCCTGACTGGACCCCAGGTAACTGGTGTTTGATTAGCGGCACTAGCACTGGAGGAGCCAGGCAGGGAGGAGTGGAGGAGTGAAGGGACATGTCTCGATCATCCCTTACAGGAGGTGGGGAGATATGCATACTCATGGATACACAGTGTTAGTACAGTTTCCATGCATGGTACTGGTAAATCTGACACTTGTGCTTTGGGGGATGTGGTAGGGCTGCTTGTAGGAAGCGCCTTTTGTGGAAGTGATTGGATATCCTCTGTACTCAGCCCATTGGAAGACCCTTCTTGATATTTAGTAGAGTATGTGCGGGGATAGGGCCATAAAGCAGAAAATCTCAAACCACCCTGATGGCTGGGTAAATGATGACTCCTTCCAGTCGACACCCTGGTGATGGAAAATGAATGGGTTAAATGAACGGGGGGGGGGGCTGATGGCTGACAGGGTGACAGAAATTGCAAAAAAAAAATAAATAAATAAAAACAAATAAATAAATAAATAAAATAAAATAAAAATAAAATAAAAAAAACACAAAAAGATTAATTTGAATACAGTTCATGGGGAGGGAGGCATTTATTATTTTACTGTTCTTTCATCATTAAGCAGCAAACATTCCTACCTATCTCTTAGTTGCATACATTTTGTGCATTATCTGCTTCTGAGCTTAAAACATTTAAATATCCACTATTTCTACTGTTTAATACCTTCATACAAAACAGTGCTTATGTTACTAAACCAAAACAAAACAACATTTTTTTAAAACACAAAGTGTGTGTGTGTGTGTGTGTGTGTGTGTGTGTGTGTGTGTGTGTGTGTGTGTGTGTGTGTATGTACGTATGTAAACCTGAGTGAAACAAGCAATGGTGAGAATGGTTCTACATAGGTAACTAAAACTTCATAATTCTGTGAATGTAAGATACAGCTGTAGTAAAAAGATTATGACAGAGGAACTGTTTTGTATTAAAATCCTGTACATAGTGTATATTTTAATAAAAACTACAAAACACCATCAAAAACCTATAGGTAGCCCATTTTTCAAAGTGCAATAATGCACTCCAGGGTGGGTGTCACAGGTGAAATAACATACCTTTCAGTGTCGGGGAGGCCCTCCAACTGTGGCTTCAGGCCTGACATCACTCCTGGATGGTCTGTTATTTCTCTGTAATGCCCACTCTATCAGGCATTATTGCCTACTTAATTCATCAGTTACAAAGATATAATCTGAATCAGAGGTATAAATGAGGTCCAGACTACATTGCACACTTTACTGCACTAGACATATATTGACAATATAACATACCAGTGTTGGTGAGAATCCCACATTGTAATCTGGGGAAAAATAGAGTTACTTCTAAGACTTGGTAATATTGTTGAAGCATTACTTTCACCTGATGTTACTGCAGGTTCATAGGTTAGTACTAGGCTAACTGCTTTTGTGAGCTATTTTAAGTCTAGCTAATTATCCCATGGAGGTATCAAACCCTGCACTGTGCATCTGTACTGTAAACACCTTAACCATTATGCCAACCTATAATGCTTTAAATGGTCTAACTGACAAAGATCTATGTTGCCATAAGTATTTGCTAAGCTATACATACTAACGTATTGCTGCAGGATGTATTCAGTACAAGACTGTCTCTTGGGACTTCAATGAGCGATCATTCTGAGAAGATCCCCATAATATGTAAAACCACTATAATAATGTTAGTCTTGTTTACTAACTCCTAAAACAAGCAGAAAGAAGTATACATTAGGTCTACACATAATTCAAAATAATATATTTTGTGAATCTCAAGCATTTCACCCTTTGTTTTTTATGGAAGTACATAGATGACTGAGTAGACTTACTGTACAGACCTCCTTGGGAATTAATGTAAGCTGCACTCTGATACCACGACAGATGGACATGTTGTTAGAGTGGCACCTACTGACCTAAATGCATGCTGGCATGTTTTACTGGGATGTATCAACCTAATTGACTTGCATGCCTCTTCTCCTGCTAAAATCGCATTTAAAATTGATGCAGTTTCTTCTGTACTCAGCATAAGTGGAAACCGATTAACTAGACCTGACATTTGGTAAACTGCCCAGAAAACATACTCATGTAGCACAATGGTCAAGCTTCATTCTTTTCTATGTCTCTGTTTTAAAATGAACCTGCTATGATCAGGCTTGCTTTGTACTTTGCTGATAGGGTAGGTGCTTTGTTGCCAACATATTTTTTTTTCATAACCATCCAAGAACAGCCTGCCAGTTTCATTCCCTGACTATCTTATACTGCAACCTTCTTGGATACAGTAAGATCAAACGAAGCTGTTATATTAGGAATTATTTTAGCTTGTTTTTGGGGACAGGGGCTAATGGTTATAAATACTGACAGTCTTGTATCATTAGTAATGCCCAGAGATTGTATATAAGCTACAGATTTATGTTTAATTCTCATGCCCTGCACTGGTATACAGTGTTATTATTGGAGATCCATAAGCATTGTTAAAAGCAGGTATGACTATCTAGTGGGTCTTGCCTGTTTAAGGATGTCTAAATTACAATTCTGTTAGGTGTATATAAGGGAGAATGAACTGGGGCTTAGACATAGTGGTGGTTAGTGTGCTAATTGCATTTCGGATGCATTTTAGGAAGGATGGATAATAGCTCCTGTATAAAATGTGCAATGATAACGTTTTGCTCAGGCACTGCACTCTGTACAAAATACACACTGATTGCCTATGTTTTGGCTCAGTACTCAGATAAACTATGTACTGATAACTTATATCCTGTATAAAATATTCACCGATAAGCTATGTTCCGGTACAGTAATCTGCACGAACAGCACATTGATAAGCTATGTTCCATAACAGTGGCTGTTACAGAAGGTGTGACAAACTGGAAGGACTAAGCTTTATGATGTGCTTCTTTTATCAATAGATGTCATAAATGTTAGTGAAAGCAAAGAAAGAGTACGCGTTTTTATCTGTAAATATAATAATGACCAAAAGTGACACTGAATTTCAATAGAATTAATTCTCTGACACACTGAAGTGGGTCAGCACCTAAGAGGTGGCAGACCAAATGAAACTGCTTCTGCACTTTCAGATCAAGGCTCTGCAGTGAAGTGTCAACAATACACACTTTCCACACCACTGACCTTCTCATGTGCTTTCCAGAAAAGGATCAATATAGCAGCAAGCTATTTCCTATGTTGTCAAGCACAGCGGTCAGAATAGGGCAGAGGTCAGAGTATGTGAATTACCAACGTAGCAGGGGAATTCATTCATCACTAACTGAGATTGCTTCACTTTCTCCCAGAAACAGATTGAGGTGAAAGCATTTAGTAACAGTTTGAAAGACCACACCATAAAAAAACAGCTCTACATGACAGTGTTAAAAGCATCACCATACTGAAATATTATAACAGATTAATTATCAGATGACAAAGTGTTTTCCCTGATAACTTGGCACAACATCAGAGCACAAGCTTTGTTTATTTAGTATCTCAAGTTATAACTGACCTTGTTCTTTTCATCTGATTAACTTGACTGGGTCACTCTTGTCTTTGACATATTTTTTAGCATCACTGCTGAAATTTCCACATGACCCAGTAACCCCCATTTCATGCTGTTTTGAACAGATAGTAAGGAGCATGAGCTACTGTAATGCTAACAGTTTGGAAAGCATGAATGACTTGAACTCAATATTTTTTTCCAGAAGAGGTGTGTGTGTGTGTGTGTGTGTGTGTGTGTGTGTGTGTGTGTGTGTGTGTGTGTGTCTGTGTGCGGATGTGTGCGTCTGTGTGCATCTGTGTGCATGTGTTTGTGTGTGTGTGTGTGTGTGTGTGTGTGTGTGTGTGTGTGTGTGTGTGTGTGTGTGTGTGGTGTGTGTATGTCTGTCTGTGGGTGTCTGTGTGTGTTTCTACATGCACATGTGTATGCACTTGTCTGTGCTGGAACATTGAAGACCTACAGTCATTTCAGCCATCTGTAGGGTGGGTCCCCTCAATACTTGCTTTGTATGCAGTTTGCATTTCAAATGGTCATGCGACCAGATCTACTGAACTGTTTACAATACTGATTCCTAAGGCAGCTGCAACATTAAGCATTTCCTTCATAGAAAAGCAGGATAGGGGCTGGGGGTTGGTGTAACAGTTAAGGTATTTATTTCCCTCACAGTCACAAGATACGGGGTTTGATTCTTCCTTAGAAAGACAAATTGGCTAGCCTTAAAATAGCCCACAATGGCATCTAACCTAGTCTGTACTTATGTAATGTCCATCATTATTTTATTGAAACAAAGTCATTACTCTGAATTTACTCCCTGTATATCCTAAAGTTTTTTTTGCGTATTTAAAAACTGTCTTTTATTTTGGTGTAAATACATGTATGTAACTGAAATTTAGTACTTTTATTATTTTTCTATGAAATTATTCAGTAAGATAGATTGTTGCAATTGCTGTGTTCCTGGCTCTTGAAGTACATAGGTCAGCAGTGTGTGTAACAAACATTTACATTTCCAGAAGAATTTCATGTTTTCATATTTCAAAGGAAAGCTTCCCTCAATTCATAGGCTAGCAGAGTGATTCAGTGCACATTTTCTTGTGAATGTAGCTCATTTATTAAAATTAACATTGGATATCAGCACTGTTTATGCCTGCAGGCATTCCCATATAATTCCATGTGCTTTCCTCTAATGTTCAGGATAACCTACTTTTCCACTGGCAGCTCATCTTTACCATACTTTAGGATGTAAAATACTAAAAATGTAGCATCTGTAAACATATCCTATAAACTTGAAGAGGCTAAAGTCCTGTCCAATTTATTTTTTAACATAGACCACTTTTATTATCTTTTAGCTGATATCGATCTAGCTACATCATTATGAAGGCCACGTCTTCTTTAACAATGTCTTTAAACTGTACATAATCTTTAAAATCCTTATTTTAAATCAAGACTCATATACAAGTAATCAAGTGTGTTCTATGGTACTTCTCATGCCAAAGCCATCTAATACCAGACCTTTATTATTTGCATTCATATTACAATTTTAGATTATAAACTGTAAACTGTAACATCATTTGTCATAATTTTTCAATATACTCACATGTAAACATATTATTTTACTGATCTTATTTTTTTACTTTCCCATCATCTAGTATATAATTAAACATCCTTTTCAATAACTTTAAGCAAATTTCATTTCAGCCTTTGCTTTTACTATAACTTACTATGTCATATATTTTTGGTCTATTTTTTCACGCACCCTTCCTTAAATAATTTTAACTGATTTGTAATTTCTCTGATATAAATAGTTTTGCATATTAATGCATGGAAGTCCACAAGTCTATAAAGTAAGCACAGGTTATTGTAAAGCTGGCTGGTACAGTGGAGCAGTGAACAGCATTATTGCTTCATAGTTAGTGTTTTCATGGCATACTTCTCAAGTGATTGTATTTTGGAGGAGCATTCTTATTTTCAGGCCTAATTTACCCCTGCACATGATGCACCTAGGTTTGGAGGTATGTCCCTATTTTCAGTCTTGATTAATATCTTCTCTCCGTTCTCGAAACCCATCCTCATCACATGTGATTTTTGAAGCTGTCTAGTACACAGAAAACCACATTACATGACCAACATGCCAGTGGCACCAATAATTTAAAGAAGGTGGACACACATCTTATATCTTCCTTTTTCTGAAGCAAGAGGAAATAACCTTGTTTGTGAAACTTTTGCAATACAGTTCATTAAAGTCTGCTGATTTTACAGTGTCTCTTTGATAATGTAATTTATTCCAATTTTATGCTAATTAGATGTCCAGATTTTTGGCTGGATTTTCCTAGTTTTCAAGGACCTTTGTACCTATTTTCAATGTCTTTAGGTTGAGAGGTGGGTTCTCTGGTAAAGTTCTTGGCTGGAATGCCTTCTGTACTGAGTCTGCACGTCTTCCCTGCATTTGTGTAGGTTTCTCTAAGTTGTTCAGTTTATTCCCTCATCCCAAAGATGTGCAGTAGACTGCTTACTCTAAATTATCCATTAGTGTGTGAGTGTGTGTGTGTGTGTGTGTATGTGTGTGTATGTCACATGGAAGACAGTCCTGGCAATCTACTCCCATTCCCTACTTGCCTAGTAAACTATATTTATGATGGCTGTTCTTAAGGTCGCAATAGGGCTGTTCTTAAGGTCATAATAGGAGTCACCCAAGACTCAACAGCAATGCATGTATTGTAATGTCAGACAAAATCAGTGGTGCAGAGTCTTCTCATGCAAACAAGTAAACCAAGAGAATTAACCTTCTGTAATGGCAAAAAAAAAATACAAAATACCCTTTCTTTCTTTCTTTCTTTCTTTCTTTCTTTCTTTCTTTCTTTCTTTCTTTCTTTCTTTCTTTCTTTCTCTTTCTTTCTTTCTTTCTTTCTTTCTTTCTTTCTTTCTTTCTTTCTTTCTTTTTCTTTCTTTCTTTCTCAGAGTCCCATACACAAAGGGACACAGTCTCCTACATAAAGTTCAATGAAATCTCTCTGAAGCAGGACTTACTGTCCACAGCACATTAAGTGCTTTTTGTAGCTCTGCACTATGTGTATTCCTTTGTAGGAAAATTCCATATTTCATCAGGTATGGCCTTCAGAGAGTCTTCTTGCTGGAGTACATAACCCAAAGCTGATGTCCCAGGCACATAGTCCCCCCCCCTGTAAGAATCCAACTACTCTTTGAACAAGTAACATCATTTAATTGCAAAACTGGTTCTATTAACTCAGCCATACAGAAATGCTTTCTGTCTAATAAATTATGGTTCTGGCTATTTAATGCAGCAAAGCAAAAAGTACAAAGAAGTGTGTTAGGAAAACCTTTATGTCAATGGGGTGAAATGTTTATAAATAAGTTATTAGCTTTGGAAACTAAATTTATTGTCAATTTTAATACTTTGTATCCAACAGGTTTGAATTTAGAAGTAAATTTCAATGTGTAACTTTTGCATGGGAAGTGTTTTGGGAACAATGGAAATGTGTCTTTGAATTTATGTTATGTTCCTTTGTTCAAAAGGGATGTTTTCACTTTAATATGTACACGGTCTGATTGTGGTGTTGATTGATGTACTACTATATAAGGACGTTTTTTTCTGGTGTGTAATTTATCCCATGAAGTCATAAGCCGAGGTACCAGGAGACACCAGTAAAGGATTTTATGCAACTGTAAGAGGCTTCTTTGTTCTTTTTGCTTTGTGTTCCTTTTTCTGCTAGTTCGCTAGCTGGTGTTTTTCAATATTTAATGCAGCAGTCTGTTTAAAGCATTTATACACAATGTTTACATCATTTTAGAGCAATGGAATAATTATGTGTATATTGTTTGTATATAATATTTACATTATTTTTGAGACATCATTTCAGTGAGAATCTAATCAAAACTGTCAACATACTTCTTTGATTTCTAACACACTTATATGCCCTTGTACAGTTGCACAATCCCTTTGATCTAATATAAAAGAAAGATAACTAAAATTGGTATAGTTCTTATGTTTAAATAGTGCATTTTTAGATAATTCTTTCTTTCTATATTTTTGTTTTTAGAATTTTAAAAATATAACCAATTACAAAAAGGAAACATAACACACAAAATATCTATTTACAATAGTCCATATTCAATCATTTTAACATATATAAAGAAAATCATTTTGTTTTAAATAAAGAGAAAGATCAACATTCAGTTAATATTTTTTCTAGCAGACTTTCTACTTTCAATAAACTATTTCACATAGAATTATTATTATTATTATATTATGTCTCACCTTTGTAACGTGATTCATTATAACAATCGATCTCTACAATATTTATAAATTCAACTACTGAGGGATTATTTGAATTCTTCCAATTTTTAGTGACCACTTTTCTAGCTATTGCTAAAATATTCTAAATAAGATGTTGTTGTGATTTTAGAACATTCTTTCTGATGGCTAAAGATATTTCTATACCCCAAGTAAACCCAAAGAATTTTTCCTCAGGCAGACAGTAAATGTTGGAGGTATGACCGGGAAGAAAGAGATAATTAGTAACATATTTTCTGTGAATGTGGTGAATTGGCAGGGTTCCTATGAGTTCAACGAAAACGCATTATGTCGAATGTGTTTTCATCGACACATGTAGAGTGAACAGGCAAAACAGCGAAGCAGCTGTTCAGCGAATTCTTTCCCTGGGAGAAAAGTCACTTGACCGCTTCGTTGTTTTGCCGTGTTCTGAAGAGTAGTGTGGTCCCTTGTCCGGTATAGCTCCCAAGCATGATTGTGCAACAGTTACTGACTTTAGAGTTAGGGTGCAGGTTAAGGTAAGTGCATATGTATGAAAGTGTTTACTGTTTTATATTTTGTGTTAGATGTATGGTTGAATTACGTGTGTATGTGTTTTCAGTTGTTTACTTTTGTTTGGAGGGGGGGGCAGAATTAGGGTTAAGGTAAGTGTGTATGTGTTTGGAGCTGTTTATGTAAATGTGTGAGAGTTACTGACCTTAAGGTTAGGGTGCAGGTTAAGGTAAGTGCATATGGTTTAAAATGTTTACTGTTTTTTTTTTTGTTAAATGTATGGTTGGGTTATGTGCATATGTGCATTTAGTTGTTTACTGTTTTTTTTGGGGGGGGGGTATAATTAGGATTGGCTATGTGTGTGTGTGTTTGGAAGTGTGCAATGTTTTTTTTTTTTTTTTGCGGGGGTTGGAACAGCGATTTCTTCCCTAGGAAAGAAATCGCTGTTCTATGGATTCAACATTTTCAGTTTTCACTGAAAATGTGTCGATGTAACATCGTTTGCTGTTTTAAGCATTCGATGTTGCAATATAGACCCAAATTGGCAGACTTTAAGGCTTCCCTGTGGGATGCACTGTTGGAGATCGTGGGTGGGTGGACTGGTCTGATGAGGGAGATTATTTTTCTGTGCAATGATATAGAATCGGAATAGGCATGGCAAGGCTTTGCTGTATCTAATAGTCTGGCTGTCAAAAAAGCAATTACTAGAAAATGGAAATCAAAATCTAAACCAATTGTACTAGAAGTAGTGAATATAGTGACAGAGATAAAACAACTGGAACTGAGATCTTTGGAAAAGGGTAGAAGCAAACTACATAGGAAAAATAGGAACTGTGGCAACAATACATACAAGGGAGGAAGGTGGCAATACTTAAATGAGCTATATAATGTTTGACTGAAAAAGAATGGATAGATTTTAAGTGATGTATAATGTTCACAACTGGGAGTGTGACAGTATGGTTTGCGATGTAGAATGTTTGCAACTAGGATTGTGTCAGTGTGGTTTGTTTTCATTCATATAAATATATGATTGCCTATGTAGTAAGTGATGGTTTAATAAAGATGTTTCTTCTTTAAAAAGGCAGGGATTGAATACTTTATGTAATGTTGCTTAGGTTATATGATATATAGCAATATATGTGAAGTAAAATGTTTGTTATGTTAATTGTAGTGTGATTACTTTTACATGAAAAGAAAATTGCCTATGTCACAAGTGATAATTCAATAAAGGTGTTTGAAAAAATCTTTCTGATGGCTAACACATGCTCATATATTCTTTGTGATAACTGTCTCTCTCTTTTACTTACATAAATGGCTTCACATGTGTCAAAAGTGGCAAGGTAATTAACTCCACAGTTGTTGCAAGTTTAACAATGTTAGTCCAAATGTTTTGTCATCATTTTTAGCAAGAGAGTAAGGAATGTTGGATAGATATAGCTGCATTGGTTACAAAACCCACATGTAGAATTACTAGTCCTTCTCATGTCAGAGCTCGTGTTATTCCATATTTCATATTTTGTTTCTGTTTCTATAACACATATTTTTAAGGTTTGCATTTCTTTTATAAGCAAAGTAAGCTCTTCCACCCATATGCTTTAGTACCTCAACATTTACTATGAGTATTTTCCAGTTATTGCTTAGACTTTTCTTAATATTGTGGCTATTTGCTATGAATTCCAGACTGAAGGAGGCATTTATGCATTGTTTAAGGGCCGGATTCATAATGGCTTGCACGGAGTCTAAGAGTAGAGTAAGACTCCATGCAGCCATCATGTCCGACGAGCGATCCAGGAACAGCCTGTAGGGGCATGTAAGAGAGCTCCTAAAACGGCTCTTACACGGACAGGGCTGGGACATGCAAATCACCTCAATTGCAGGCGAAAGGCATGCAAATGAGGTAGATTTGCAATTCAGGAAACCTGAACCTGTCTGAGTAAGAGCAGTGTTATTTGCAGAAATGTACTCAGTCGACAACTGAGTACCGTTCTTCAAATAGTAAAACGGAGCCGTGACAGCTCCAAATAAAGGTTGCATCCAGTGCAGGAAGAATGCCAATGGCCAAATATATGGCCACTGGAAATGTTCCCTGATGCAAAATTAAAATAAAAATATTTTTTTTCTGCTGATTTCCAATGTTTAAGCGTAGCTCAGCGCCGTGCAAACTGGCTGCGCTCTAAAACAACAGAATACTACAAATTAAAACCCACAAATGTGGTTTTTATTGAAAGTGGTAATGTACAATGCAATGGAATGGCAGGCTGAAGACAAGATGGCCACCGAGTAAAGGTTGCTAAGGGGGAAAGCTCAGTCTAAGACATATAACCAAGCATTAGTAGGCAATCCTATGTAAATGAGTGTTAGGATAGTGAATCGCTAGTTTACATAGCAAATGAGCACAGTCAGTGGAGTGTAGGAGTAGGATATGGGGAGTAACAGAGTAGAAGATAGGTGATATCACGAGGGGGGTATGTATGAAAGAAGTGAAGCTCATTGGAGCAGAGTGGCATGTGTCCGCTGTCATTTAGACATCATGGAAAGAGGTGTGTCAACAGGTAGGCTAGGGAAAGCCAAGAAATGTAAGGTGTATACCGTGGATAACACCAAAGTTTCTTGCTGAGCATGCATGCGCGTGTGTGCATGCCTGTAATCCCAAGTAAGATAGAGTGCGCGCGTGTAAGTGTGAGTTCACACGTTTAAGCCGGAGTAAGCATGTATAAGGCTGTTTAAAGAGTTGTAAGCGTGTTTGCACTGGTGTGCTCGCGTTTTAACCCAAATAAGCAAGTTTTAGTCCGTGTAAGCATGTGTGCGTGCATGTTAGCTGCTGTGCGCGTGTTTGCGCTTGTGTGGCGGCGCTCCCCCCTGAGGAAACAGAAAGGAAAAAGGAAGCACAACAAATAGTAGGAAGCTACCAGGAAGTACTAGCAGAGCTAGCAGGTGAAAACAATCAGAATCAGGCAATTACACAGGCAGTACACTAGCCCAGCCCAGCCTAGCACTTAAAACTCTGCCAACAACAGTCCATTATGTTTCTCACAACAGACACTGCAGTGAGCTAATAGAAGTGAAAACTGAAAAAGCTTTACTGAGACAAAGAAATGTTAGGGGCTGCCATTGCTGTTATAAGGCGACATATGCAACATGCTGAGGGTGGTGACAATGGAAATCCTGCTGGACAACCCACAGTGAGGAGATGGAGAAGAGTATACAGGCCCAGGGTAACCTACCAGGGGCTACATGAGCTGGAGATAGTGGAGCGCTATAGAGTGGACAGAGACCTCCTGCAGAAAATTGTTGAGCTGTGCAGGCCACACCTCACACACAGAACCAACAGAAGGGAACCCATCCCAGTGGAAACCAAGGTATGTGTTGGCCTAAGAATATTAGCAACAGGTACCTTCCAGAGACCAACTGGTGATATGATGGGGATATCACAGACATTAGCATCCAGGGTACTACACCAGTTCCTGGATGCCATGTCAGCACATGTCGATGATCATGTATATTTCCTCAATTCCCGTGAGGTATTGGCCAGCAATATGCATCTCTTCTAGCAAATAGCGGAATACCCTGAGGTAGTGGGTGCAATAGACTGCACACACATATGCATCAAAGCACCGTCCGGTGAGCGGGGTAGGGTCTACTTCAACCGCAAGGGCTTCCCCTCCATCAACTGCCAGGTTGTGTGTGATGCCCAGGGCATAATACTGAATGTGTGTGCAGGCTGCCCTGGAAGCTACCATAATTCCCATATCTGGCATCTGACGCAGCTGTACCAGACATTTGCCAATGGGGACATCCTACATGGTCACCTAGTGGGGGATGCTGGCTATGCACTGGAGCCGTGGCCGATGACCCCCATCAGAAATGCACACACACCTGAACAGGAATGCCATAATGAGGCACATGCACAAACACGTAATGTAATAGAGCGTGGGTTTGGGCTGCTCAAGTCATGGTTCCGGTGCCTGGACACATTTGGTGGAGCCTTGCAGTACTCACCAATTACATGTACCCAAATTGTCATGGTATGTGCTATGCTACATAATATGATCCTGCGAAAACAGCTGCAGCAGGACCAGCATAGGCCTGGCCCAAACAGCCCCCCACCATTGCCAAGGCCATCACAGGCAGAGCGTGACTCAGAGGAGGAACAACCTGAGCCTGCGCCAGTAGGCAGAAGGAGGCATGCCCAGTATGCTTTGGCCTTGGCAAAGAGGCAACGCATAGCACATACACTGGCTCAGTAGGAACAATGGAAATGATACCCCTCTCCGACTCGCACATAAAGTAAAATGATGCCTAAGTTAACACTACCTGCTTCCAAACATGTGCAGGGAGTGTAGTATGTGCATCCGACATAGGCAGCCCTGCAGCACCACCTAAGGCATGAATGCCATGTGTTAAGCAATGTAAAGCAGTGCTAAACAGCAATTACCACCATGTAGTATATGCAAACAAAATCACACACACCAACTAGCACAACTGTGGTCAATGTTCAGTAATATTGGGCAACGTCCAGCAATGTTGGTGAATATTGAGCAATGTTGGAAAAGCCTGGTCTAAGTAGGGCATAGCTGAACAAAAGCCATCATGCTCATATTTGCTTAACAGGCCCTTAAGCAGTCTGGTCTGCTCAGTATGAAAATATAAAGCAGTGATGGGCCTCGAACCCAAGATACTGTGCACTATAGCCAAAGTACTGAACCACTAAAGCATGACAGCATTGTAGTGGTCCACCTGTATGACGGAATGTTGATAAGTCTATGCAAAGTATTCCATGGAAACCCTGCAGGCACAGCATAATCCTTGTTGAGTTATGACACAAAGGTGAGTCCTGCAGTGAGAACAGAACCTGACTTCCAACACACACAGTATAAATGTTAATATTGGTCATGTTTGCACACATCAGCAAATGTAGTGGATCTCAGATAGCAACATACTGAAGGGTGACACTGGGCATGCTCACACACTTGAATAAATGAGACAAATGTCAGGCAACAAAACATGGAATGTCAGAACTGGGCATGCTCACACACTTAGGCCATGCTTGAGTACAGCAGTGGGCCACGCATATCTGGCAGTTGCATGTGTTAACCCAGGAACCTGTCACTATACAGCAATCCGCCCTGTGCACACAGTTATATGACAACAGACACATCTATAATATAGTGGAATCCTGTCATAATCAAATATGTTCTGCAGATACTGAAGTTCTTCATGGAAACTGGTAAAGCAAAGATGATAAAGGCCTGCAAATAGTATCAGCAATAAACATTGTGCATCTTGAACATTAGCATAGGTTCAGAGGTCGATACTAGGCTATCTGCCCTAGGGCATGTACAAGCCTAACCAGAGTGTGTTTGGCATTCGCAACTCTGTCAGATTACTACATTGTGTGTGTGAATAGTAGGTCACACAAGATAGCCCATGTACGTTTATGCTAGTGTGCCTCTGTCTAGCAGGGACACAGAAGATATCCCAGGGGTAAATATACAATCACCCATACAGTCGTCAAGATGTCTCCAGTAGTGGTCAGTGGGTGGATCTGCCTATATGAAACTGGGATTACATTCTGTAGTGAGTGGAGCCTCTGGGATAAGAATCTGTCCCTCCACATGGCCTATTAACATCTGTGCTGAGGTATATGTCCCTGCAGTGTGTAGCTCCAAGGGAGTTGGATATCCTGAGGTGGAGCATATCCAGTAATTCTGGTTTGGGTATATCTGTAAACAACAGGCACACATCATATCTGAGTAGGTGGTAAGTGACTGAGTAGAGCTGGAGTTACTGCATCTGAACTATGCAGGGCATCTGTGTGCGTCCCCAGACCTGCTTGGTGAGGATCGTCCTTGGCCAGTACAGTTGCTGCAGGTGTCAGGTAAGGTACACCCCAAATGTGGCATTGTAACAAAGCATGGATGTGATGACTATAGGGGCACAATGACCTCACTCGATCTAGATGTGAAACCATATGGGATAAGGTGGCACACATAGAAGGTGTGTCCAACCACTTTGGCAACGTGAATGTTAAAGGCGACAGTACAAACAAGTCATGTCCCCAAACCCCTATCAACTCCAATCATATTTAATGGAGTACTACCTATGTGGTAATGTGTGGGCATGTTGTTACTCCCAAAGGGGATGACTATGCAACTAATGGCATTTAGCTGTAGGCCATGGCTCAGGCACCAGTCATCCATCTATGTGAGACCCTGATTGAGTATGCATGTGGCAGCTGGAGAGTTGATCATGGCACCCAGTTTGCAGTCAAGTGCAAACATGTTCAGCCATATTCCCCCTGTGATAGCCTGTATGTAAGACAAATATATACTGAACAAGAGAGATCCCAGGACCAAGTTGTGTGGGATGCCATGTGTAACTGGTGTATAGTCAGACATGGCACCTGCAATTCTGACCACGTGGGTGCTATCCCTGATCTAGGTATCAATCCATTGTGTGAGATATGTGTCCAAATTGACGCTGGTGAGCCTATGCATAATGGCCCAGTGGGTTATTGTGTTGAATGGTTTTGCAAGGTTCAGGTAGGCTGTGTGGATAGCCATCCCTATGTTGATGGACCTGTTAGCCGTTTAAAGAATATCTACAGGTTCAAGAGGCACAATCTGCCCACAACAATGCTGAAATGAGTAGGACACAGTGTCTGTAGGTTCCCAATGTCTATGTGTAGTAGTCCTATGACAATATGCTCCATAGTTTTGCAGAACAGGCTACATAGGCTTATAGGGCAATATTGTCTGTGGTCCGTTGTGGCACCAACTCTGTGGAGCGGGACCACTG
The DNA here is from genome assembly GCF_019279795.1 of Protopterus annectens. NCBI lineage: Eukaryota > Metazoa > Chordata > Ceratodontiformes > Protopteridae > Protopterus > Protopterus annectens. The sequence continues at coordinate 1,899,525,817 of NC_056733.1, read as the reverse complement.
TCACAGTACGCCATTCCTTGGGGACATATCCTGTGGTAACTCCGATATTGAACAGTGATGTAATGTGAGGGTTGCGTTTGTCATGATGCTCGTGTATGATGCAGGCTGGGACACCATCTGGTCACATTGATACTGTGATGTATGCTGTGGGGGGTGAGATGTTGGCTCATGAGAAGTTCACTAAGATTACCCAGGATGGGTGTGTAGAGGGTATGTGTATGTCCTGTGAGATACATGTATGTTCTGACCTTACCAATGAGGGGTATATCGCTGGTGTGGAACATAGAGTCCCCATGTTGGTGATGAGCAGGTCCAATATGTATTCCCCCTTGTGGCTGTGCTGACTGGTTGTACCAAAGCATATGAGTCCACAAATTGTAGTGACTGTTGGGTGAGGTTGTCAGGGCTTGAGTAGTATCCCCAGTCAATATGTGTGTATATGAAGTCTCACAATATAATGGTGTCTGTGGAGACCTTCATATTCTCCATAGTTCCCACAAAAGCCGAGTGTGGTTCCTGAGTTTGGGAGTGTGTTCTGTAGCAGGCAACAAACTGAAAGGCAGTATTGCACAATGGTAGTTGTATATGTATGGTCTGTGATGCTTTGTGCAGTGCTACTAACCTGGAGGTGTGTGTATCTGTGATGTTTATGGATACTCCCCCTAGTTGTGTTGTCTGTTCCAAGTCTTGTTGTCAGACAGCATGGTATGAAACATAACCTGGTAGTGCTGGTGTGCATAAGCGAGCCTGAACCAGGTGTCTGTCAGTGCACAGATATTGCTCTCCTCCATACTGAGGAGAGTCTTGAGTGGCCACAATATGAGGTTAACACAACTGTTGTTGAGCAGCATTACCCTTAGTTTAATTTAACCTGTAATGTCTATGGAGGTGGGTTTGTCTTCTGAGCCCCGCTTAAAAAAGGCACTCTGGTGGTAGCAAGAGCCTTAGCCAGCATACCAAAGCCCAATGGTGACAGGTGCAAGCTGTCCATAGTGAAGATATGTGGCATGTTGAGCATGTCACCATATGCTGGCAGACACTGTATCCCCTATGAATGAAACAAATTTGTTAGCCAGCTGTTAAATGTCATATGTGTGTCCGTATACTGTGACATCATAATTGATGGGTGTAAGATGCTAGACAAGGTCAGGGTCATACTGGCCTGTGCTAGATGATCAGAGTGTACCTCCATGTATCATGTCATGTGGTCCAGGGAGTAACGTCTGAGGTTACACACACCAGCATGGACAATGATGGTGCCAGTCTTGCACTTGCTTTGGAGTGACCTGACTGCCTGTGTTATGCGGTGGATCCTGGCACCCAACAGACAGCCCAAAGTGACTATTCCCTTGTCAGGGCTGGTGAGTGATACGTCAGTGTGTCTGAACATAAGTGTCGCCTATTACAAGTGTATTAGGTGTATTGTTTAGCCCGAAGAGCAGTGACTGTGTGGCACACTGACATTGTGAACTTTGTGATATGTGGGTATTGTAGTGGGGTAGCAGGTGTGTGTGTGTCTGCTTTGGAGGTCTCTGCTGCTTAGGTAGAGAACATTTACAGCATCCGAGTATGTCAATGTGTGCTAATGTGGTTTGAGTGCTGTTGCTAGAGGATATGTGAGACTGATATGTGGTGTGTGTGGTTACCTTCCCCACCTGATAGACTGTGCCAGTCATGGGTCGAGGGAGTTCAGCTCCCCGTATGTCTATATAGGTGCATCTCACACATATATCTGAGTTTGTTGGAAGGAGGAGAGGGTTGTCTGTGTACATGAGGCAGATGTGACATTGTGTCAATATCACAATATCCACCAGCTGGACTGAAGAGTACACACAAAACTGACCCCTGGACATGCCAGGATATTATCATGACATACTCTGTAGCCTGATCACAAAGGATCAGTAGTGTGTTAAGCGTGTAAAAGAGTATAACAGGGATTAGTGCTCATGTTCATTAGTGTTTTGTAAAGAGGAGCTGAGAAGGAGTCCAGACTGAATCATGACACCTCCTTCAGCTATGTCATAAATAGCAATGTACACCCATATGTGTCCTGAGTCAGGGCCAACTGTACCTGAGTGTCAATGCTGACATCATGACAGACAGGCCCATATGTACATACCCATCCCCCACTGACAGTAGTCCACATCATCATACCAGGAGATATCACATGTAGAATGGATGAGCAGCTGCCCCCACTGCCAAAAGCATGGCAGCAGGTGGAATACATTGATTCCCAATATGTGTCATGCACAAACTACAGAACAAACAGATCATGCACTTGAACAGTCAGCTGAGCCGCACCCCCTACACAGGATGTGGAACCATTGAATGTGTCACAGCTACATATGGCATTCTCCACAAGTGTTGGTGCACAACACACCATGGGAAGTCAAGTCCAGTATGCCTATGAGGTCTGATCTGCAAGGTCATGGAGTCCATCATGGTTGCAGTCATAAACAGAGCTATTGGTAGCTGACACACACACAACCCTACCAACTGTGGTATGTTCATGTGCGGATCATGGTTACCAAATGTGCTAGACTGTTTGCAAGGCAGCCACCCAGGACATACATCAATGAACACATCTACACATGTGTCACATAGACTTTGAATAGCCCTTTATCAACATCCCAGACACATGTAGTATCCACAAAACCAAGAAGCTGTGCATAAATATGTGTTGACATATGACGGAATGTCAATGTGTCCACAGATAGATCACACAAGGTAAGGATACTGAGGTCATGTTCAAGCTGTTGACACCTGCTGACCCACATGGACCATTCCTGGAATGGCATAAAACAAAGTGTACACACATCACCATGTCCAGTCTGATGATGTCACCATCCTATAGATACAGCAGAAGAAGGAAACCAGCAAGTAAATCAAATAGCGTGCCGTGTTAATGTGTCTCTTTCCAGTTTCATAACATAGTTAGGTAGGGGGTTGAACCCTGCAAAGTGTGTGTGTGTGTGCAGTTTCCTTTGAGAGGTGTTCCCTTTTTGGAGACTGGGAAAACTCAGTAAAGGAGGTACATTCCTCTTTGGAAAGTCTGATGATGTCACCATCCTACAAATACTGCAGGACAAGGGAAATCAGCCAGTAAAGCAAATAGCGCACCGTGTTAGTGCGTTTTTCTCTAGTATCATAAAATAGTTAGGTAGGGGGTTGAATCCTGCAGACAGTGAGTGTGTATGTGTGCAATTGTCTTTGAAAGGAGTGCCCTTTTTGGAGACTGTGAAAACACACTAAAAGAGGTACATTCCTCTTTGGAAAGTCTGATGATGTCACCATCCTACAAATATAGCAGGAGAAGGGAAACCAGCCAGTAAAGCAAATAGCGTGCCATGTTGATGTATCACTGTCTAGTATCATAACATAGTTAAGTAGGGGTTTGAATCCTGCAAACAGTGAGTGTATGTGTGTGTGTGGGGGGGTTGTGGGTATGTGTGCAATTGTCTTTGAAAGGAGTGTCCTTTTTGGAGACTGTGAAAAAACACTAAAAGGGGTACATTACTCTTTGGAAAGTCTGATGATGTCAACATCCTACAAATACTGCAGGAGAAGGGAAACCAGCCAATAAAGCAAATAGCACACCGTGTTAGTGTGTCTTTCTCTAGTATCATAACATAGTTAGGTAGGGGTTTGAATCCTGCAAATGCTGACTGTGTGTGTCACTGTTGGTCAACACAGTGTGGGTTTTGCTTTTACTATGGTATGACATAGTATGATGACAACAGTAAGTGCATTGCAGACATCAGGTATCTGTGTGGCAAATATATATGTGTACATGTCCCCTCAATCAGTACATAGGTGTGAAGCCTGCATACTACATGAATACATTTGTTTCCATTGACAGGTTGTGCCGCTGCTACTCAGATCGTAGGTCACATATGTATGTATGTGACAACAAGGTCATCTGTGGCACACACCCATGACAGTTACTTAAGATTAGTGTGAGTGAGGGTATATGCCTAGGGTATATGTCAGACATGGTCATACACAGCAAAGTCTGCCAAGAATGGACAGTCTTTATAGGTGTACGACTGCCTTGTGGATATGCATTCAGGCCTATAATGTCTGTGATACACCTTGGGACTCCACAATACCTATGGATATGTGGATACCAAGGGACACATGACATAATATGGGTCTGTATGTACACAATGGTACCCGACATACATGTTGAGGGCTACCACCGGTGTGGTACTGATGGGATAGTATGTATAGTACATGAGGATGACTATGCCATAGTTGGCTTACTGCTATACAGCATGTATCACACAACAGGTATCTGTCTGTATGATACCCTTGTGTAGGATATGCGTCCCATCCAGGGTATGCATTGTAGGCCATTCCATGCATTCCCAGATTTGGATGGACACATCCCTAGTGTGTCTGCATGTACCTAAGGGGGCTATATGACACACAGGTGTGGTCACAGTAATGGGTGGCGGTCATCACCACTGGTTAGTGTTATAGTGTAGCACCGGAAGGATCCAATTGATACTGGGTTCCCTACTACTGTGTGTCATTTGTTAGGACATCATCCAATGATTGCTTATAGTCATGCTGTTGAGGTTGTGTATACTACCAGAATGCAAATCATTGACTGATATTAACAGTATCACCTGCAGCATAGTGTCAACCCATGTCATACACACGTCTACCCATGTTAGTACATAACTGTAGTAGAATGCATACTGGCCATTGAAAGATGCAATGGGATGTTAATAATGTGTACAACAGGGTATGCCACATGTCCCATGTGTCCACTATGCACGTACATCCAGACAGTGCGCACCCATCATGTTCACAGATGTACACTTGCTAATCTGTACTGCACACATCACACAGGTACTGTCCACTCACTAACACATGCTGGCAGCACATCACACATCAGCCAAGTGGCACATGGGTGGATAATACATACTCAGACCTAACAGTGGTGTAAACAATGCTACATTGACAATCAGAGTTTTGATGCATAATGTCTGCTCAGATATACCTACAAGGATGTAGTTAGACTTCCTTGTTGACAACTTGCTATTATTGCTACACTGCTATAGTATCACCCTGTGCATCAGCACCATGTTAGCCTGTCCCTCAGTCGATAATGCAGATGACAGGAGGCGACACAGGTATCATCATATGCACAGGGCGTTTTGTTGTTTGCCAGAGCCTGACATTGACCCATCCAATCAACATGTCTGTGTGTGTGTGTGTGTGTGTGTGTGTGTGTGTGTGTGTGTGTGTGTGTGTGTGTGTGAGGGACAACAGTACAGCATGGGCCAATGTTTATGTAATGTGTGTGTGTATGTGTGAGCCTTAGTTGTTTGCTTAATGTGTGTGTGTGTGTGTGTGTCTGCATGCACACAGCTGTACCATGTGGCTGCCATATATGGTGGTTTGTGGGACAGCCACAGACTGTACCTGCTTGGCTGTACAGATCGCTGTCTCTGACCACGGACACTGTACCTGTGCCTGGCAGGGGTGCTATGGACGGTATTGGGTACCAACCCTGACTGGGTACTGTCATCAGAGGCAGAGATATGATGACTGGACCCATGTCCCTGCTGGGACTGGCCAGAGCCACATGCACGTGGTCAACTGGGACGGACAATGGACAGGCCAGCCCCAGCATTGCTGGGGCTGGTACTGCCACTATGGGAGTGACTGTGAGCTGTGGGCTGTCCGTGACCACTGCCAGCTGTTGCTGTTGCTGGCATGTGTCCGTGTCGATGTCGCAACCATCCCGCATGGTCCTGGCTCGAGGAAGACATGTTGTGGAGGGCATCTATTGTCTCCCCCCAACATCTATCAATGACCTCGGTGTATGTCCAGATGGCACCGGCAAGGTCACGGATGCTGTCATTGATAGTGGTGTTATGTGCCCTCTGTGCCCTAAGTCCCTGCCTGGTGTATCATTCCATACATGCCTGAGCCTGCATTACAGCCCGGAACATAGTGGTCATCGTAAGACCTGTGAGGACATGCCTGCCAGGGGCAGTACATCCAGTGGTGCTCCCCCGAGAACCCCTGGACATCCGCCTATGTGATACCATTCTGGGTCTATGGCTATGGCTGCTGTGAGGGGATGCACGTGCCATGGGTACCACACTCTCCTAGTCAATGCCAACTGTATGCTGTCCCTCCCCTATGGCCATTGGTGGTGAGGGATGTAATGGCAGTATGAGTGTGTGCATAGATGGGGTTGAACGCTGTGTACTGTTGATTGGTGGACCAACGACCGACCCTGTCAAATCTCCCTGTGCCAAAATACATGTGTCATCATCACCACTATCCGTGGCAGTGGCTTCAGGTCACCTGCTGCTTTCGCCAAGCCTTACCTCAGCACCTGTGAGAGGAAGACAGGAAACACACGTTACGGTCTGCACATGCACACATGCACACATGAACACATGCATACAGGCACACAGGCACACAGGCATACAGGCACACATGAACACATGCACACATGAACACATGCATACATGCACACATGCACACATGAACACATGCACACATGCACACATACACACAGGCACACAGGCACACATGCACAAAGGAACACAGGAACACATGCACACAGGAACACATGCACACTCCTCACTACAGCAGATACACACACACACAACAGAAATCCAAATCATACTCAATACTGGTTGAAGGTGGGTGACAGTATCACAAGGCAAACTGTCACGCACACATGTCAGCATGCAGAATAAGTGTTGATCAAGTCCATGCAGTGTGAGTGTAGACAGCCATAGTTGATGACAGTGTACATGGCTGTGGTGCATGTGTGTACATGTTCAGTGATTGCCTACACTCTGGAACACAATGTGTATAAGGACACGACATTTTTGTGCAAGTATTATAAGCTCTGCAATGTCCTGTGCACCATCACACACAGGTATACATACAATGGCTGCGTGTGTTATCTGTGTGTCACATGGATTTCCATGTCTGATTGCAGTGTCTGTGTCTGTAGCAGATAATTGTGGACACAGGTGTATCACATGCATGCTATGTACACACACGGGATGAGTGGTGCATGTATATGTGATGGGATACCAATCCTGGACATGGCCATTGTAACAATATGGGGTGTAGTACCATTAGCCATCATCACCATGCATCATGTGGTCACTCAAGGCCACTAAAGTGTGCTAGACCACCGCCTAGCATGCTGTACCTGAACCGCAGTGCTGTCGCTAAGTTCACAATTACACAGCCACGTTGCACAAGGGTGTGTGAGGTGTCCAATAGGGAGCATTGCCTAACATGACTGTGTTATGTGTTGAGGAGTGTTGCACAGCCCCATGCTAGGCCCCTACCCTTCAGGTAGAGTATGTGTGGTGTGTGGATGACATGTGGGATATTGAAGTGTGACCTGGCAGCGGGTGTCCGGTTACATTATGTGTAGCATGTTGAGGTGTACTGCGTATGACAAACGTGTTATGTTTTGTACATGTGTGTCAACTATGCCTATCCAATGTGCAGTACAGTGTTGCCACATTTGTGTCTGATGCTCTGTGCATTGCATGAGATTGAGGCAGCTACTGACATTACTGAGATGTTTCATGTCTCACAGCAAACATGCACAGCATGCATTATGCGTAGGTGTGTTATGTGTACATGGCCTACACCTCACCTATGACATGCACAGTTCAATATCAAGTTTAAAGTGTTAACACACTCACCAGCATGTAACGTCTGCCCTGCTGTCACACCAGAGGGACCTGCAGGAATATGACACAGTTTGTCAGTGGCCACAACTGTGGCATTGCTACTGTGAGTGTGCTAAACTACAGTAGAACAACAGGCATAGGTGTACAGATACTATTCAAATTATCAGTATTGCACACAATAGGCAGCACAACTGCTAAACACAGTACATATCTTACACATGCATTATCGAACAATACAGGTAACAGTAGTCTACAGCTAGGGCATGTTACCCGCACGCTCCATGTCACCATGCTGGGTGGCTCCGGCCTCCATGACGACACATGTGTGATGTTGTTGTTGCTGTAGGTCAGGAGCCACCACACTTAGCAGCAGTTCCTCCACTCTGGTGAGGGGAGATGTCTGGCCACCCCACCACCTGTGGCAAGCTGTTGTCTGTGGATATCAGATGCACGCCGCCGGACATGTCTAATTAAATCACTGCAGTGATGGTGTACCTGCTTATATATCCGGTTATGCATGCCTATGTCATTTACCCGACAAACAAGTTCTTGCCACAGTGCAGTACACTCCTGCTGGTGCTGGCTGGCCCTTGAAAACAGCAGGGTATAGTGCTGAACCAGGCTGTGGTGGATTTCCTGTTCCTCTGCAGCTGTGTAGCAGGGGTTCCTGTGATGAGCCATAAGCCTGGAAGACAAGTAAACGATATGTGTGAGCAAGTCATGTGGCACACTTAACATTATACAGTACAGATATCAGTTAACTGCCATATATAGCATCTGTTCGTCTGTCAGAGGATACACACATTCAATACCACATATTAGTGCTCAGCCCACAACTGGCTGACAGTGCCTGCCACACTCCATATAACACACCAGTATACACCAGTACTCGGCTTACTGTTTGGGATCCAATGCACAGCCTTGCCAGGGGAGTATATATCAAGCTAATGCATGCAGAAATATGTCATCCATTGCAATGAATGTGAAGTACAGTTACAGTATAACCAGTAACCCACCCTAGTCGTTGATGCCATACCCCTACCTAACATATGTGCACAGTTGTTAATATAGCTGGCATACTGCTGTAACAGAGTATACATGTTGCTAGGTACACACGCAAACCCTGCATCACACATGTGATTGCGGACATGGTACAGGCATCATTACACACACATCAGACATTCATACAACACACAAATGAATGCTAACACAGATGAGCATTTGCTATGTACCTTACAGTACTGTGTGCCCCTATTTACAGATACCTATGCCTGAGGAATGTAATCTGTGCAGACTACAGGAACACACAAGACAGTGTTACCAGGGAATGTGAATATACACCATACTGTGCAGTTTAGGCCTACAGCTTCAGGTGGTACAACAGTTCAAATGTCGGCTGGATTCACCAGCAGTACCACTTACTGAGCACACATGTATTGCTTCAGCCTATGATGGGACACCACAGTCATACACAAGGAACTACGTCACAACATATACCATCCTACTATGTCTGCATCCCAATAACTGACACATCTTTCTCTGGCCTCACACTTAGGACACAAACAACCATGACAGAAATGACCTCACACTTAGCTATCACACCATCACAGACCTTGCACACATTCACTGTCACACTCATTCCACCTCACATAGCAGGTATTGCACTGTGTACATGTCTGTGTGCATTGTGTCATAAGTAGGTAATACGCTATTGTCCCTGGGACCTACAGCAGCCTAGCCATATGCTACCCTGGCCTGTGACACACATGTAATTAGATTTCACTTCCTCCTGTCAACCGGATACACAGAGGTGATTCCCAGGGCGTGTTACCTATTCCCCAGACAGTCATCAGGGGTATGTCTGACATCTGCTACTGAGGAGCCTTGTTTGGTCATGCTGGGTGGTTTACTCCAGAGTATGGCATATTTGCCAATAGGAGCCTATCCCTCCAGCATGTGTTGTTTAGTGAGGTTGCAGGGACTAGGGACCTAGGCTGTGTAGCCCAGTGGGATTGTGAGGTGTTGACATGGTGGTTGTCTGACTGCTATGGGTGTGGCATACCTCTGTATGTTTGGCAGAGGTAACCTCTGGGTGGCCGGTATACAATGCACTGTAGCTGTGGTTATGTGAGTCAGTCTGCATAGGGTATGTGTTTCAGGGCAGTATTACCCTTTGTGAGGTATGTCTGTGGCCTTTCCACTTGCTGTAGTTGTCATGTGAGGTACATACCACATGGGGCATTGTGATGAGTACAGGGGAACACTAACCTATATTTCCGTACATGACACATCGTTTGTGATTACACGTACCACGTAGACAGATTACAAGACTAGTGTGGCACTGTGAATATCAAAGGGGAGGCTACTGTCCACCTGTGTCCCACGTTCCCTTCTGACACCTTCAGTGTTAGTCAGGCAACCACCTATCTGGTAGTTAGTGGGTAAAGTGTTTTGGAATGGGGTATGGCACTGCAGTATCAACACTGGTGTTCAGTCCATGCCTTGGTCACCAGGCACCTGTTACAATACGTCTGACTCTGTGTCTCCCTCTCTCACTATATATATATATATATATATATATATATATATATATATATATATAAATATTTATATACATAGATATTTATATATCACTCTCTATATACATATCTATATATATCTCTATATACATATATGTGTATATATATATATATATATATATTTATATCCATAGATATCCATATATATCTGTATATATATCTATATATCTCTATATATATCTATATATGTATATATCTATATAGCTATATATATCTATATATGTATATATCTGGATCTACCTGACAACATCAACAGTGCATAACACCAACAACGACATCACCAACACCACATAATCGACAGTTCATAAACACAACATCTCATACACTCAACACATCATAACAACAACCAACAAACAAAACAAATCCCCTGTCCAAAAACCACACACACAACACAAGCACACCAAAATCCTAACAAACAAACACTAAACCTTACATACACAACTATCTACACCCCTAACCGAAACCCTAACCCTATGGTCCGTCACTATCGCACACTCACCTAACCCACGCCCTAACCCTAACTCACTTAACCCGCCCCTAACCCAAAAAATATCACTACTGCACCCTTACCTAACCCGCACCCTAACCCTAACTCACTTAACCCACCCCTATCCCTACAGACCGTCAACATCGTACACTTACCTTACTCGCACCCTAACGTCTGTCACTACCGCATACTTACACATCCTTTCCCTGTCTCTGTGTTCTCCGCGTCGGTGTTTTCATCTGTCGGTCTTCTGACATCGGTGATTTCGTTGTCGGTCTTCTCATTTGTTGACGTTCTCAGGTAGACCCATATATCTATATATCTACATATCTATATATGTATATATGTATATATCTATATATATATATATATATATATATATATATATATATATACATATATCTATCTATCTATATATATATATGTATATATATGTGTATATATATACATATATATATATATATATATACATATATATATATATATCTATATATGTATATATATATATATATATATATATATATATATATATGTATATACAAATACATATATATATGTATATATATATATATATATATATATATATATATATATATACACATACTTGTAAACAGCCACTGCTGTACATATACATGCACATATATGCACATATACTGCCCACCTTTCATGGTGGGAATATCAATTATGGAACAGTTGTGAGACATACAATTATGTAATAATATTGCACAGTGTTGTGCGAATGCATTTCGCTGTCCTCAGGCCGTATGGCCGTAGTAGACCTCACTGGCTGTGACTCAGTCCCACAGCATTTAACCACCACATGACATATACCTGCACTGCTTGCTGTTTTCAATGCCACACACTACAACCTACATAGATATGTGCACATAGCAACCTTCATATACATATATATGTCCAGCCTTCACTAACAGTTGCAGTATGTCCCTTGCCCTATGCACATCTGCATATACATATAGATACGGACTGCTACCACATAAGGAGTGTTCACAGAATGTAGAGTACCCTTCAGACACATCATTCGGATGCCAGCAAATACATCTGTGTTACATACCTTACCTTTGTATTTCTCACCTCAGTCTGATGTACCTGTTGATGTTTTTTTTTATTTGTTTAGGTTGGTGTCTTCCACTGCCTCTGTTTGTTTTAATTTTTGTTTTGGTTGGTTGGTGTCTCCAACCGCCTCTGTTTTTTTTTTTTTTGCGTTGGTCTCTCCAACTGCCTCTGTTTGTTATTATTTATTGGGTTGGTCTCCAACTGCCTCTGTTTGTTTGTTTGTCTGTCTGTCTCTCTTGCTTGCTCTCTCTCTCTCTCCAGTTGCTGCAATGATATTATTGCATGTGTGGACAGCAAGTACAGGCTGCTTTTGTAGGTAACTGCACATGTGCATGTGATGGCCTCTGCACCAACTGGTGCCCACCATTTAGAATTGCATGCAGCCTGCTGTGTGGTAATTGCAGTTCTCACTGTGATTTCAGGACACTGCTATAAAATGATAGGTTAGGTAGGCGTAGGCCTTTCAGTTTTGCAAGGTGGGGACCATGCATGTTTGCTGTGGACACTGTTGTGTCAGTCAGAAGGTTGGTATATGTCTCATATCTGAAGCTGGGTTGTAGCCAGTGAAATGCATGTTGTACTGAAACCTGACTGTTGCTTCTTCCAGTACACTCTTCTCAGTGTGCAAGTTTACTCACACCTCCTAATGCTAACACTGGATACATGGGAGTATGTGCTTTCTTTTGGAATTAGGGAATTAACTGGCATACAACAGTAGTTATTGCAATGTATTCCTATGGCTTTCCTATTTTCCCTTTACATTCAGTCCTTGTAATGCATGTTATATTTCTTTATTGCAATGTATTCCTATGGCTTTCCTATTTTCCCTTTACAGTCAGTCCTTGTAATGCATGTCATATTTCTTTATTGCAATGTATTCCTGTGGCTTTCCTATTTTCCCTTTACATGCACTCCTTGTAATGCATGTTATATTTCTTTCAGCACCAAGTTATTGTGTATCTGCTGTGGCTTAGTGGTACATCATGCAGACTGGTGAGTCCAAGATGTGGGGTTTGAGCCTGACAAGGGTATTTTATTTTGCTGCTGAGCAATACAAGGGCCTTGTCATACAGAGTGACTAAGGCACTTTTAAGCAGTGGTAAGCGGGTTTGCGTGGGTCTGCACAATTCTTAGCTTAGCTTATTGTATTTTAGCAATACTAAGCTAAGCTAAGCTTAGCTTAATTTATGTTAGCAATAGTAAGCTAAGCTTGGTGGAGCTTATCATATCTTAGCAATGCTAAGCTGGGCGCACACATGCGCACACTGGTGCAAACCTGCTGACTACTGTTTACAAGTGCTCACTCCCACTAACCCCCGCGCTCATGTCTTTGACAGAAAAGTAAATGGGGAGATAGGAATGTGGTGATAAAGGGTGCTCAAAGAGGGGAAGACAGTAGGGGAAACTAGCTTGGGATGTACACGATGGGTGTGGAGAAGGTCCATAGCTGCCCATTTCTTTACCAGCAACAGCTGTGCATATGCAATACATTAGGTAGGATATTTGAAACCTTCCACCCCTGAGAGAGTGGTGTGGACATCTAAGTATGTTGTACTACCAATTATAATATGAGGCACATGCACTGTTTGTGAACTGCTATACTGTCATTAGTACGTTACTCACATCTGAACAGTTTGTGGTTTGTGCTGGCATTAGCACAGTCTGCTCAGGACGACTGGACATGTTATTAAGTGAGAGTCAACACCTTTCTGCCTACTGTTAGTACATTTCACAGGGAGTCAGAGGGGCACAGCTAACTTTTGTTTACTAATCAGGGTCATCACTGTAGAGCAGTCACTGTTGGGAGGTCTGGCCTGTGACCTATGCTAATATGCCAATGTATATCCTGCTCTGATACTGTGTGGGGTTTGTAAGCTGCTACTGTAACCTTATTCCCTACTAGCATGGCTGATTCTCTTTTCACAGTCATGTCATGCAATTCAACAACACCTGCTGGTTAAGGCCCACAGAACAAGATTTGTGTTATGCCATTCCTATTTTCCCTTTACATTCACTCATGGTAATGCATGATAAATTGCTTTCAGCACTAAGTTATTGTATATCTGCTGTGGTTTAGTAGTACTTCATTCAGACTGGTGAGTCCAAGGTCCTGGTTTCGAGACTAACAAGGGTATTTTTATTTTGCTGCTGAGCAATACAAGGACCTTGTCATACAGAGTGACTAATGCACTTTTAAGCAGTTGTAAGTGGATTGGCGTGGGTTTGCGCGATGCTTAGCAATGCTTAGCTAAGCGTACACAAGCTCACACCCACGCACCCCAGCTAACTACTGCTTAAAGTGCTTACTCCCGCTAACCCCTATGCTAATTTCTTTTAAAGAAAAGAAAATGGGGAGATAAGAAAGTGGTGAAAAAAGGGGGCACAGAGAGGGACAGACAGTAGGAAAACAAGCTCAGGATGTGCAGGAAGGGTGTAAGGAAGGCCCATAGCTGCCCATTTCTTTAACAGCAACAGCTGTGCATATGTTGAAAATTTGGAGTGAGTTTTGAGACCTTCCACCCCTGAGAGAGGGGTGAGGACAACATAGTTTGTTGCACTGCCAATTAGAATTATCGGTGTACATGTCCTATGGACATGTGTGCAAAATGGGAAGCTATGTATGGGGCGTAATTTATTTTCGGGTACAGATTGCCCATTTTTTTTTTTTCAGGTGAGAGTGGTAAGTGAGGTAGGAGAAATAGGTATATTTGGGGAGGTAGGTTGGGGAGGTAAACAGACAAGACAAACAAGATGCATACAGGGGCAGAGTTTGACACATGGGGTGGGTGAACACAATTGATGGGGAAGGTTGTTTGGAAATCGCAAGCCCATGAGCCCACAGATAGTAACAGTGGAACTGAGATCCCCACCCATGGGCAGTCACCACTGCACCTTCACAGCCCCGGGGGTGGCTGTGCTGGGGGCTGAGTAGGATGGGCAGGCTCACCCATGAGATGCACCTCTCGCCTCAAGCTGGCGTAGGGGATCAGCGACTGAACGCTGGATCTCCCTACGCACCACTGCCCGGACCCTTCGAAGGGTGATGGGTGGCCCTTCTCCGCCCATGCTTGCATGGGGGGGACGAGCCCCATCCCCTGCAGCGCTTCCACCCAAAGGTGGCACAGGACCGACGGAGGAGGGGAGTCCAGGCAGGGCACCAGAGCCACTGGTGCCAGGTGCACTCGCCAACTGAGGAGGGACAGGTGGGTCCGCTGGGACCAGCCTTCCCATATGTTCTGTTATTCGGTGTGTTTCATTACAACATAAACAAAATCATTCCAGATTAGTTGTAACAGCATGCAGTAATATTCCCATTAACCCAACACACCACAGTTCCAACAGTTGAACAGCAAACATAACACATGCATATATTGAACAACAGTGGTTATTCCAACCGCATGCAGGGATGATTGGTAGCAACAGGCCACCATGAACATGGTGTTTGAACAGGGCACATGCATCAACATGAGTGCAAATATTTATGGAACAATAGGACATATATCCCGACAAATATTTAAGATTACACATACCCATTGAGGTGCGGAATTGCATGGTTTATGCACAAACAGTAGGGTGTAGAAAAAACCTCCATTAACATCTTATAAACACTTTTACTCTACACTACATTCCTAGTGACTGCAGGTGTATATTCCCTACATGTATTATTACACTTGCCACCATGCATTAGGTTGTGTAATGGGTTTGGCTAGTTCAATCTATACTTGACCTATATCTCACATACTAACTGTCCATAATGCAGATGTTACTGCTACATATTTCATGGTTGCATTTATATTTCTTTATCTACATATCTGGATGTTTTCACATGACATTTTCACTTCCAATTGTACAGAACCCTGCATTTATTGAAGCACACTTACATTTCTGGGGAACATATTCACATGCTACTCGTGTGCCAGATTTACTTATGCATGCCAGCC
The DNA here is from genome assembly GCF_019279795.1 of Protopterus annectens. Classification (NCBI taxonomy): domain Eukaryota; kingdom Metazoa; phylum Chordata; order Ceratodontiformes; family Protopteridae; genus Protopterus; species Protopterus annectens. Next base: position 1,899,510,045 of record NC_056733.1, on the reverse strand, counting down.
AGTAACTGACTGTTGAGGACTGTATATTAACTTTACAGCTACTGCACTTCCATCACCCACTTTAGATGGGACTGCAGAACTCTGGGTTGCCAGCACTTTCTAACACATTACTATTTGTATAATGCAAGGGTACAACAACATTTCATATTAAGTGAAACAGACACACTCTGGGTTTTAGACCTTTATTAATGACATTACACACTTTTCCACAGGCTCACTCATTTATTTGTTTTAACGGTATATATGGCAGATATGTTCATGACATATTATACCTTTATTAATAGGTTAGCACACTCTTTTTTCAGGCTCACTCACATATCATTTTATATGACAGTGCCTGCAGAGATATTATTCCAGACATTTGTTAACTTTCTTAATGGGTTACTACACTCTTTTTCTGCCTCTCTAACGTTTTTATCTGACAGTACATGCAGAGGACTTATTCAGTCCATTTTATGGCTGTATTATTGGACTATAACACTTTCTTTCATGCTCTCTCCCATATTTTATATAACAATACATGCAGAATAATCAGTAACATGCCTGGTGGCGCAGCCTTAGCAGCCTATCTTCATAGGCTTGCTGATTCGTAACACGGTCACCTGCAGCTGTAAAGTAAATGAAGGGATATTGAGACATTCCTATCCGTTATACATACTCCATTTTAAATCCTTACATACTGCATTCCATGGCTACATACTCAGTTGTGGGGCATCCCGCATCCCACGGGCCTCCTGTATCCATTGGTTCAGGTGGTCATCCTTTCATCTCTTCAGGTCCGCATGGCGGTGACGGACCTGCTCACCAGTCCGGGGAATGCCTGTGGCACTGTTGAGGTCACGAGCTAACCGGTTCAAAGCCTCTGCCTTGTACTCCGTCTCTTGGAACTGGCCCTGCAGGAGTCTTGCCTTGTGATGGTGGACTAGGAGCCAAACCATGTATTTGGACTCCTCGGTGCCCCATCTATGCGCTTGGAAGCGCACTCCCTCTCCAACACCAGACATTCTGACCGCAGATGTGAGCTACAATCAGTTATGGCATGTATTCGCCTGTGGGGCTTAAATATGCTGCATTTCCTGCACTTTTTTGTGATTGGCCGTTTTGTAAAATTCTTGGCTGACTGCATACCTGCTTAGTAATGGTTAAACTACCATTCCTAAGTTTATGTATGTAAATAGTGGCTGTTTCTCCTATGTTGTCATGGCTTAGTGGTTCTGTACTTTGATTATGATGTAAAGGGTCCTGGGTTCAAACCTTGTCATTCTTTTATTTTAATACTGTCTAGACAGGCTAGGGGGTGTGGCTGCGTTTAAGCAACTTAGCTCTACGTTGCTCCCCTGTGCCCTACGGTGCCCTGGTTGGCGCGGTGCACACGTCTGCGCAAACAATTTGCGCTGGGTAAAGTGTTTTTAAATGTTGGGCAACTCTATTGCGCTGGGTAAAGTGCTATTATACTATGGGCAACTCTGTTTAGCTGGGTGAAGTGCTATTAAACTATGGGCAACTCTGTTTAGCTGGATAAAGCGCTATTGAACTATGGGCACCTGTGTTTAGCTGTATAAAATGTTGCTTAACGGCAGGCTATTATACATCTGGGTCTTTTAAAAATATATATTTTGTTTGCTGATACATTGGCCATGTCACTGCTTTTAATAACATTTTAATCATATTTGTCTGGTATTATTTCAAATATTGATTTAAAACATAAATAAGAAGGGGAGTGGTGGGACTCGAACTGTGAATGCCTTCTCTTTGTGCATGCGCTCTACCATTATGCTATTGCTATTTGGATTAATTTGCATAAGTAGTTCTTATATGCTCTTCAATGTCACAATTGCTAACTGTGGTTAAGCAATGGGCACACCCGCGCAAACAAGCGCAAATATGGGCAGCTATATCATGGATTTAAAAAAAATTTTTTTTCCGTTTTATAACTCTGATGGGGGGTTTACAGTGTCAGGGAGTATGGTGCTGGGTGCAAGTACATTTGAGCGGACTCGCTCTTGTCTGTTGACATTATGCTTTTTAAAACCTTGCAGGGGTGTGGACTTTTAGACTGCTCGGCAGTCGGACACGCCCCCTGCTTGCCTACTCAGTCCGTTTAAGAGTTACGGATGAGTCAGCGTGCCCTCATGAATATTCATGGCACGCTGACGTCATACCATTCAACTGCAGCCTCCGAGTAAGACATATTAAGCCTTACACGGAGGTTTCGTGAATCTGTCCCTAAGTCTTTCTCTCTTTTTTAATCTGTGTATTAGTTTGTATAGGCGTACACTATGTCTGCCTTTTTCTTAACAAATTTCATTAAGTATGGAATTTTGAAAAAGGAGCTAAGGGAAGTGGTGTCACTCTTTGGAGTCATAATAAAATTCTATCAGTTTTAATCAAGTCCACTTAAAAATTGGATTGGACAATACTACAGATTTTAGATCAAATTTACTTAGTTATGAATATAATTTTGTGTTATCGAAGACCTAATATGAGATCACAGACACATTGGGACTATGTAACTCTCTTGAGAGAAAATGTGAATTAAAAAATAACACAATATTCTTGTGGGTGATGTTAAATACTCTAGTTTATCCTGGATTACTTGAGTTTCTAAAACATGCTCTAAAAAATAATTTACAGACATTAGCTCAGTATATTTTAAGAACAGTTGGTCATGAATAGTATCAGAGGTAGCAATATTTTGGATATAGTACTCACAGATAGAACCAGATTTAATTAAAGATGTAACAATCAAGTCCTCATTAAGTACATCAGATCTTAATTCATTAACAAACAAACTGAATGTATCAGGTACTAAATGAAAAATAACAAAGAAATATAATTACAAGCTTATTGACTACACTGCTTTACTGCGGTGGTGGTGCTGCGGTAGCGTTGTCACCTCACAGCAAGACGTTGTGCCATTCGATTCTCAGCTAGAGCATCTTCTGTGTGGAGACATGCGTGAATGGGAGTACCTTAGTTGAAGGTTGTGCGTCAGGGCTGGCAATCTCGGCACATAAAAAATCTACTGCCAATCATTAGCGGACCGGAGTTCCGCTGTGGCGACCCCTAACCGGGAAAACCCGAAAGACACAAACACAAACAATTGACCACACTGCTTTGAAAACCTTTCTGTGTTATTTACTGGAATTAAGAACTAAATTTAGAAACTACTGATTATGGATATAACACATTATCCGATTTGTAGGGTAAATCCTTAGATCCCATTGCTAAATATAATAGGCAGAATTTAGTGCACCATTACGGAATAGTAAAAAAAAGATAAAAAAGAAGAGAATCTGTAGAATTTACAAAAAAACCCCAATGGTAAACAAAAGAAAATTAAACAAAATCACTAGAGAAATAAAATATAAAATGAAAGTCACAACAGTAAACACTGAAAATAAATTAGCCACTGAAACATCTAATAAAAACAATGATCACAGATACATAAATATCATCAATAATAACACATTTTAAATAAAGTCAGTATAAATTAATGACATCTTAACTGACAGTGATAAAATTGTTAATAAATTTAATAACTATTTTATTAACACCAGTACAGGGTTAGATAGCTTAAATAGGTTTACCCCAAGGAATTTAAAAAACTTTGGAGTTTGCCCAATTATTACTCAAGTGATTATATAAAATGCAGTGAAAAAGACAAGCAAGAATGGGTCTATTGTCCCAGATAGAATACCTGTGACATTACTGCTGAATGTAAAAGATATTGTTGTTCCAATACTACTTCAAATATTTAATAAAATCCATACATTTTCAATAGGAAAACATCCTGTGTTAACTATTTGTTTTTGTATTCCTAAAGTTCATATATCAACTCACTATCCACCATTTATACCAGTTATTTCAGCCAAAGGTTAAAAAATGGAACCCATGGCTAACTGACAGTTTGTTAATAAGCTTAGTCAGGAATAACAATTCTTATGTCAGAGACTCGTGGCATTTTGAAACAGTTGAAATTTATAGATATTGAATCAGATGACTGGTTAGTTATACAGAATTTATGAGTATGTGCTACCCATCAAAAGAATGATCATCTCAATCTTCCAACATTGTTCTCTGATTCAAATCCAAGGTACTCCTGATTCTCCTGATTCTTGGAAGTTAATTCCTGTACTTTTTTCTTTCTCAAGAATTTTCCTTTGGAACAATGGAAATAGGTTCCTTTGCAAAGTGTGTAAGCTTTGTTGTCAGCAGAATGAGAAGCATAGTCCCATTCTTTTTGCTGGCTCACTCTTTGTTGGATAAACTTTCCCATTTCTTCCTTGACCTGTTCTGTTTTTTAACACCTTTATTAAATTATCACTTAAGACACAGGGAAACATACATTAATATAAAATAAAAAAAAACATATCAACATGTTTCCAATTGCATACATTATACATCACATGTGTTCTATTTATAACCATGATGAGTCCAACATACATTGCTCAATTCCTGCCTTACCTTAAATCTCACTCCTCCCGAGCATTATTCTGTATGTACTGTTCCCATGATTTCCATTTATTTAGGTAATTTCCTCCTTCCCTGTTCTAAAGCTCCCACTTCCAATTCTTTTATCTCTGGTACAATATTCGGGTCTATATCACGTAAGTGAAATGTGATATAGCCGATGGCTTTAACATCGACACAAAGTCAGCGAAATGTGAATATGCTGAAACACCTAAACTACAAAATTCAATATGTCGAATTACCATGGTTGGCCAACATGAACAGAAATACACTTCCTAATTGAATAGGAAATGTAATTGCATTCGTGTTGGCCTACCATGGTAACTTGATCTATTGAATTTCGTAGTTTAGGTGTTTCAGCATTTTCAGTGTTCGTTTACTTTGTGTTGATGTTAAAGCCGTCGGTATGTCACATTTCAATTACGTGATATAGACCCCAATATTCAGTACTTCAACTACCGTTGGTTTAGACTTTGATTTCCATTTTCAAGTAATTTTTTTGTCAGCCAGCAGAATTAAACTTACCAAAATCTTACTATGTTACTATGTCTAGGCAGTTCAGATCCAGTGTCCCGCCTGAAAAAAATCATTTCTTCAGTCACACCAATTTGCTCATCCAATATTTCTGACAGAATACTTTGTAGGGAACTTTTAAAATCAGCCACCTCATAGATGGCGCAGTGGTGCAGTGGTAGCATTGTCACCTCACAGCAAGTTTTCTGGTTCAATTCCCAGCTGGAGTGCCTTCTGTGAGGAGTCTGCATGTCCTCCTTGGATTCATGTGGGTTTCCTCCAGGTGCTCCGGATTCCTCCCACATTTTAAAGACGTGCATCTTTAGCATTTCTTCCTAGACCTCTGCTGAAAATTGGCTTTGTTCCAAGTTGGACTTTCCTGGTAAACAAATGTTAAATAATAATAAAATTGCACTCCAAAATACGTGTTCCCAGTTATCTCTTTCTTCCCTAACACACCTCCAATATTTGCTATCTACCTGAGGAAAACTTCTTTGGAGTTTTCTTGTGGTATAAAATACTGATGCAAATACTTCTAAGCAAAATCTTAAACCTTCTAGACTTTACTGCATACTTGGGAGCCATACATATGTCCTTCCATTGTTCCTTTGTAAATTGCTTGTTTAGTCACACTTTCTAATCTTTTCTAAACTCTTCTGACTGATTCTTATAATTATCATGCAATATTTGTATGCCCTTGTGATGATGTGAGGTATTCCCAGCTATGCCAGGAGAACTATGGCAGTGGATGTGTAACATATGCCAGCACAGCGAGATGGAATTTAGTAAAGAATTATACATTATTTGAATATAAAACTGATTTGTACAGATGCTTGTGTTGAAAATATATTTGTAAAGTTGCTTGCGTTAAAAATATATCAACAGTGTGTCCTGCAGGACAGAGGAAGAAATGTACATGTATTATTGTAACTGTTGAAATGTACATATTGTAACAGATGATACTGGAAGAGAAGAGGTTAATCTCAACCCACCTAACTTTGGAAAATAGTAAGAAATTAAATTACTTAATTTAGGCCATAAAGATTGTATTTTACAGTTCTCAAAAAACAAGTAATCTTTATGGTATCCCAAAGTCTCCAACAACCCACTAAGCAAGTATAGTGGGACCAAAACCAAAACAGTGCAAAAAACTTCACTGTTTTCCCTGAAGTCTCACACAACCCACTAAACAAGTATAGTGGGTCCAAAACCAAAACAGTGTAAGAAACTTCCCTGTATCCCCATACAGAGAAGTATCTTACAGTTCTCAATGCAGCCAGAGACAAAAGACTCTACTAGGAAACTTCCTGCATTGTCACTGGGGTGAATTAATTGATACTCTGGAAGGGTGGAGGTTTGAAATTGTTTTATGACTTCTGGGAGCTGCAGTAGATCTTGCAAGGCTGTGTGTGTGTGTGTGCGTGTGTGTGTGCGTGTATGTGTGTGTGTGTGTGTGTGTGTGTGTGTGTGTGTGTGTGTGTGTGTGTGTGTGTGTGTGTGTGTGTGTGTGTGTGTGTGTGTGTGCATTATTGACACACATGATAAATCCTGACAGCTTCTAGACAAGGGGGGTCATGGCAACCAGAAGTCAGATGACCGGATGTATGTGATGTCATTCTGTAATCCATTACTAAAAATAATGTTTAATACTAGGTGAGATTGAAGCCTCAGGGTACTCTGTTTTTTAACCTGACAAAGAAGGCTATTTCACCTACTTCATCTTGCCTTGTTCTAGTAAGTAACCAGGGAATAATAATTCTTCAGGTCAGTCAGAAAAATATAGTGAGATTAGTTAAGTATTATTTTTATGTAATTGTGTGAACCTGTTCACATGCGTTATTTTTAATATTTCCTGTGGGTGAAACTCTGATGTTTATTGTAAATACATATTTAGTATTTTCATGTTATTTTATTATTTATTATTAAATATATTGAAATGTTCATTGTGGTTGGTCCTGTAGCGAATATTTAACCTTTGAGAGTACTTATATCTGTTGGTGACACTGTGGCCACTCTTGAACACCTGACTGTTTTGTCAACATAGCCATTAGTATTAATATTAATTTCATTGAGTATAATTGGGTACCCTTGCAAGAGCCTTAGCGTAGCTGGCTTTGGGGTGTCTGGTGGCAGTGTAACTATATTATAGTCTGGGCAGAAGAGGGCATAGCTAGTAAATTTGTGCCAGCCTTTCCCAGGTGTGTGTGTGTATGAAAATCAAATCTCAAAGTGTGTGTGTGTATGTCAGTTACTTGGAGAAGGGACATGGAGCACTGGTTTCACAGCAAGGGTGCTGGAGGATTTGGCTTGGACACTCAGCTGAGGTCTCAAACCTATAGCTGTACCAGTGGGGAGTCTTACTGGGGATGTGGAGGGAGACAGATAGAGAAATCTAGACCCTGGACTGAGTGTGATCCCTGTGTGCTCTTAAGGGAGAGAGCTGCATCTGGAAATACTAGGTGTATCCATTTTTGTTCCAAGTGAACATCCCTCTCCAGTGTCAGTGGTGAGGATTCAGGCTCCTTGATAGCTGGCCCAGATAGGGGATGTTATAACCCTATTAATTATTCCTTTTTTAACAGCAGCTTCTGTTCTAGATTCAACTCTATCAAAGCAGGTTTTTCACTTATAATTCCCCTGTCCCTTTCTCTTTGCCTATACTCTGATATCAGTCCCTTGTAGGGAAGGCAGTCTCTAGACTGCAGTCCAAATGTCTTCTTGGCCTCATCTCATTCTATTACCTTTCTGTCTCTCATTATTTGCTCCCAAAATACCTTGGCTCCTTTGCCATTTTTCTCCAGTAAATTTGCATCCCTCTCTTGCCTACTTTCTATACCCTTATTTGAAGTCAGCCACATTGGCAAAATCTCCTTTCTCCATTCTTTTATTGGCTTAGTTCTTAGAATACATTTTGTTACTTTATGAATATAATATTCTGTGAAGTTGTTGTAATTCTCATTAAGGCTCTGCATCCAAAATTCCACTCTTTTTTATTTCTTGAATTCTACCTTTTATCATCATCATCATCATCCCTTTGTTTGTTACTTTATGAATATAATATTATGTGAAGTTGTTGTAATTCTCATTAAGGCTCTGCATCCAAAATTCCACTCTTTTTTATTTCTTGAATTCTACCTTTTATCATCATCATCATCATCCCTTTTCATTTTGAATTATAACTCTCTATATGTGTTTTATATATATGTATATATATATATATATATATATATATATATATATATATATATATATATATAGAAGCCTTAATTGTATATCTCTAAACAAGGGTGCCAGAACTGTAGGGTGAGGGGGATGAGTGACCCCCCCATATTTTTGCATGCTAAGCAGCTCACCTTGTATTTTTTTTTTAAAAGAGAGCTGAATGCCTTCAGTACCGTATTCATGGCTGTGTAGTTGCTTGCTTGCCCTCCCGCATTGCCATTCATGGTTCTGCATTGCTGTTCATGATTTTCTGGTTAAAAAAAAAAAAAAAAAAAAAAAAAAGAAAAGAAAAAAAAAGAGACTTCTGGACTTTTGACCACTGGTATAATATTAACGTCATTTCTGCATTTGCTTGCCCTTCCCCGCACTGCACTGCTCTGCTCTGACTGACTAAATTGTTGTGTAAGCCATCCACCACACCACATACTGCATTGTAAGTAACTTGTTAGTTAAATGTTCATTCTTTGCTTTTGGGAAATTGGAAATGTGGGCATTATATACAGATTTTCTAATACCTTAGTGAGGAGAAAGTCCGAGAGACAAAATGATTGTGTGTCTGCAGTTAGTGATTTCTGCCTTTATGCAAATTTAAGATGGATGATTTTTCCATATCGTGGGGACATGGCTTTCCTTAGTGAGCAATTTATTAGATTAGAGACAGGATACGCCAAGACTTCAGCACCTATTTGGATGTATTCGGCAGATATGTTGCTGGGTGCAAGCATGGTGGGTGTTAGATTTTAGATTAGCTGCTTAGTAGTAAATGAGATTACTGGCTGGAAAGAGATTTTATTATTATGATTAACTATTGGGAGGTGGGAATTTATAAGGAGGTTGGGTTGGGTTTTTGATAAGTGAGGTGACTGTTTGAATGAAATGGGAATTTAACTGACTGGCAATGATTTTTGTTTCAGTTATTAAGGGTGGAGGAGGGCTGAGTGCTCTGATCTGGTTTTAATAGTTCGTTATTAGCTGAACAGAAGGCTTTGGCGTTTTCCTGGTTTTCAATTTGCAGCTTGGTATAAACTTTGTTTTTATCATGTCTGATCTAATTTTTGGTGTTATTTCTAATCTGTCTGCATTGCTGATAGCCTAGCGTTCTACTGTTTTGCTTCCAGGAGTTACAAACTTTGTCCGAGTCTTTCATTAGTTGTTCAGTCTCCTGCGTTAGCTATGGTGATGAGCTGGTTTTAATTTTCTTTGCTCTGATGGGGGCATGGGCATTAAGTATATTAATGAATATAGAGTTGAAGAGTACACCTTTATCTAGGTCTGCAGATTCTAGAACCTTCCAGTTGATTGCTTCCAGTTCAGAGATAAAGGTGTCAGAATGAAATGAGAAGAGGTTGTGTGCATTGTTATAACAATGTTGTTTTGGTATGGGATTACTATTTCTTATGGCATAGATTGGGTGGTGGTCATGTAGATTGTCTGGGAGGGTGCTGGCTGTTGGTATGTTTTTTGAGGTGTTAGTCAAAAATCTAGTCAATTGTAGTCTTGTTTGCTTGCTGTGTCTGGCAGAGCTGGAGATTAGTTAAGAGTAACAATATAGATTAATAGCATTGACAGGACAGTCTGATGTTGTGGATTGGCAATCTATGTTAAAATCTCCTGGAATGATTGTTTCTTTAGCAATGTTAGATGATGTCCAGGCTAGGAATTCTGTATTGCTTACGTTATCACCAGGGAATATGTATATTCCTATTATAAAGATACTTTTCTGTTTGTTGACTTCTAGATTGGATATTAGTATTTTTGCATTATTGATTTTGGGAGTGTTAAGGTTTGGGACTGTAAGAGTGAGATGGTTATTGTGGATGATTGCTACTCCACCACTTTTCTCTTTATTCTATAATATCTTAAAATAGTGACTTTTTTCATATTAATGTCAGGACCATTTTTTTTACTGTCTTACTATAGAGGAATGTGTTCATTTTTTATCCAGTCCTGGGTAGATAAGCTACGTTTGAGGAAAATAAAAAACAAAAACTTATATATATATATATATATATATATATATATATATATATATATATATATATATATATATATATATATATATATATACATATATACTGTTTACACTTATATTTTTTATGCTAACGATATGTGTTTTTATTGAATGTCATGCAACTTTACTGGAATGCACTTTTGTTTCGGACAGTTTAGTATTTACTTTATACATTCAAAAGCTGTTTTTTTTACTATGCTTAAATTATTTTTCAGGTCTGCTTTTTACTTTTTTGTATATTTTACTGCTGCTTTGTGCTGCTTAGTTTCCTTGGGAAAGGAGCATCATTTTCAGTCTGACCATAGAACAATTTACCAGTTCTTGGGTTCCATGAAAAAGAAAAAGTTAACTAAACAGCCTCAGCCACTACAGCTTGCTAGCAGTTTGCCTCAACCACAGGAGGGGGACTCTGCTGTGACCAAAGCTGGCTTATCAGACCACTCATCTTTTCCTGGATCCCTCTGATGTTGCCTACACAGCCATTATGGACTGTGGGTTAGTCACATCCTCTGTGGCTTTTGGGGTCCCCTCAGTGGGAAAGGGAGAGCCGCTCTTGTCAGTCTTGGGAAAAGGGGCAGGGAAGTTACCTCTGCTTAAACAAAATGTTGTACCCATCCATGGAGAAGCAGCTGCTGACAGTAGTAATCCTATTTGCCCCAACTTCCCTAGTAAAAAGAAACAAAAATAAACATTTATCATTTCCTACACCAGTGTCACTGGACAAGTGTGAAGTTTGTCATGTGCAGGCTATTGATCCTTCTTATCAAGTGGTTTCTGGTAAAAGGATAAATGGATTCTTCTTATCGTGAAGACATTCAAGAAATGGAAAGGAATGTGAAGGGTAAGATGCAGGTTTATCCTTAGATTTCTGATTCAGATTCGGAAAAGGGCATGGTACTTGACTCTCTCTGTGAGGGATTCTCTTTTTCTTAGAGTATTTCCAGAATGTGCTAGTGTTTTCAATGGGAGAACACTGAGGTTTCTCATTCCCTCAGAAAATTCCGGAACCTCTACCCACCCCCCAGTGCTGTCAGCTTTGTAGGGTGCATTTTTCACAGCCTGTGGTGTCTCTGAGAGCCAGACTGCTGTACCTAAGAAAGCAGAATGTATAAAGTTTCTCAGTCTGTCAAATTTTCATACACTCATCCCAGACCTAACCCAGCAGCTATAGTTAGTTAATTCAGCTGCTGTCAACCATTTTGTTAATTATAATCCTTCCCATTAAGACAAGGATGGTAAAACAATGGATATTTTTGGGAAAAAATGTATGCTTCTGCAACTTCAATTTTTTAAATTTTGAACAGCTCATATGTTAAATTTTATTCTGACTAATTATGAAAGTATGAGGGATGTTTTATCTGCAGATCCCTCCTGTAAGGCAAATATGCTTTGTATGAATTACTTTCTCCAGTTTCTCAGGTCACTACTTATTATTTAAAGTGCATAACATGTTTAGTTCTTTAGAGCAAGTAACATGTGCCATTTGACTTGCGGATGTGCAGCATTTCCAATAAAGCAGGGTCATACAGCTTTAAGAGTATAATAGTATAAGCCCACCAGCAATGACCATGTTTTCAATGGCAGTACGTAAATAACTATTAGTAGCCGGTGTATTAAAATGCTTTTTCATGTGCATACCTGCTTAGTTATGAGTAATTCTGTCTGGTCTTCAAAACAGCAGCAAAATTACTAGCAGCTTTAACATAACTAAACAAAAGGGTGGTTACTCATCTGTAATAAATACAATTTCCCCACCAAAATGGAGTCTACTCCTCTAATAGAACTAGGGTTGCCTCAGTTTGGTATAAGCAGAATTTCATAGTAACCATACTAGATGGCAAAAGCTTTTTTTGGTGTTGCATGAGTATGGAGCACCTTGTTATATCACTTTCTAAAAAATGGATGAAGAATAGATAACAAAAAAGGGTGGTTACTCATCTGTAATAAATGCAATTTCCCCAACAAAATGGAGTCTACTCCTCTAATAGAACTAGGGTTGCCTCAGTTTGGTATAAGCAGAATTTCATAGTAACCCTACTAGATGGCAAAAGCTTTTTTTTGGTGTTGCATGAGTATGGAGCACCTTGTTATACCACTTTCTAAAAAATGGATAAAGAATAGATAACAGGTATTATAAGAGGAACAAAACAAAGAGACCCGCGGTGGTGCTGCAGTAGCGTTGTCGCCTCACAGTAAGACACTGTCCGGTTCGATTCTCAGCTAGAGCATCTTCTGTGTGGAGACATGCGTGAATGGGCGTACCTTCATTGAAGGTTGTGTGTCAGGGCTGGTAACTTGGCATGTAAAAATCAACTACCAATCATTAGCGGACTGGAGTTCCGCTGTGGTGACCCCTAACCGGGAAAAGCCGAAAGACACAAACAAGAAGAGGAACAAAACAGCAATATTGGCTCCTATAAAAAAACACAAGCCTTGAAAATGGTTTGAAACAGGTAAACAAAAAACTTCCCAAACACTGTATTCCAACACCATGTGAAAAATCCACTACGAAACCTGCGTTTGAAATATTTATTTAAGCTTCTCTTTAAACATGCACTTTTCATCAGATTTAAGTATCCAACTTCATCAGAAACAAAACTTTAAGTTAAGAATCTACTAGAGCATTTTATAGCACCCAAATCTCATTGAAATCACATTGAAGTCACACAGCACTACACATGTACTACGCAGAGAGCTCACCCTACTGGTGAGACTTGCAACTACTAGTTAATTCTTTATTTTTTATTGTTTGTTTTTTATATATTGTTTGTTTAATTTCTACTTATATAAAATCTCATATACATGCAGGTCGCAACTCAGAAAATACAATGCTATAATGAACAATGATAAAAATAATATACTAACAAATGTAAATGTAAAACTGTATAAAAATCTCCAAGTAAAGAATTATGTTAAGCTTTATATAACTAACAATGTTAAAATAGTTAAAAATAGATAAAAATAAAGTTTTGACTTGTAATTTCGATCTCAAAGAACTGCACATGTATTTGCTCATAAAAACAGCAAAGTCTCAAATCTAAAAATACAAATGTGAATTCACTTTAACAGATTTTTCAAGTGTAGGACACACATAATCGAATTACACTCATTCAGGCCAGGAAACTGGCAGGCATTCAGCCTCAATTGCCAACAAAGCTCTAACCTTTCCAATCTAAGTGACTCCGGACCACCTCTTCCGTCATTGTATAGTTGTTGTATGACGCTAAATTTGAAATTATGTGTGGGCTGTTCTAAAATGTGTCTTGCCAATGCATTTGTGGATTTACTATTGTTAATACTATATATGTGTTCATATATCCTGTCCCTTAGTCTTCTGTCGGTTTTGCCGACATAGAACGCGGGACAGTGGGTGCATCTTGCCAAATACACTACTTGCTTACTGTTGCAATCATATTTGTCCTTGGCTTTGATCTTAACATCCCTAATACAACAACTGTTACCCTCATGGATATATTTGCATTGGTTACACATATAACATTTGAATGTACCCAGTTTCTTTTTCATCATAGTGTATTTTCTGAGTTGCGACCTGCATGTATATGAGATTTGTAGGTTGAGCTCTCTGCGTAGTACATGTGTAGTGCTGCGTGACTTCAATGTGATTTCAATGAGATTTGGGTGTTATAAATTGCTCTAGTAGATTCTTAACTTAAAGTTTTGTTTCTGATGAAGTTGGATACTTAAATCTGACGAAAAGTGCATGTTTAAAGAGAAGCTTAAATAAATATTTCAAACGCAGGTTTCGTAGTGGATTTTTCACATGATGTTGGAAGACCGTGTTTGGGAAGTTTTTTGTTTACCTGTTTCAAACCATTTTCAAGGCTTGTGTTGTTTGTGTGATGGATCCCGAACCAGTTCTTCCAGTTTCACCATCAGCTAGCCAAGCGGACTCACAGCTAAACCTTACTGTTCTTATTGAACTTTTAACCCAACGGGTCGATGACTTAAACAAAAGACTAGATGAGTCTGCACCCAGGTCAACATTGGGCAATGCCCCCATCATAAACCAGGTTAGTAATTCAAGTCCTAACCTTAATGTCTCAGCTTCTGTGCTACAGAGGGATGGATTGATTCTACCTGGGCATGGAGGGACATGCTCTGGAGATACTGGTGGAACTAGCACCCAAGTAGTCAGGGGAACTAACTTGAATACAGAAGATTTGAATATGAAAACTCCCCCTAACTTTAATGTATGGTTGAGTAAGGAATTTAATTTTGGGAGTAACCTTGTTGGGACTATACCTATAGGCATGCAGGAAAATGAAGTGACACTGGCTCACAAACTTCAAGATTTCGATACTAAGTTGATTAAACTTAAAAAGACTCAATTGGAAATAGCTTATTTCCATGAATGCATCCATTTAAAAATAGTGCCTAAGGGGTTGAGGTCATGGCAGTACCCCACTGGCCTGACTGAAGGCTCAACATTCTATAAAGATTTAATATCCCTTTTTGAGAAGCATGGGAAAGAACTGTTGGAAACTTTGTGTCTCCACTACCAAGAGAGAGCGGATGCTTTAATTACTGAAGTGACTCTGTTAGACGAGAACATTAAGAAGGACTTAGACTTTCAAAGATACCAGTTTGACTATGAGAGAATATTTCACAGCATTGACCAACATTTATTGAAGGTCAATGCAACCAAAATTAAGAAAATTCAAAGGGATTTGAAGGACTATGAAAAAGGGCTAGCATATCCTAGACCCCCACCTTCTCAGAGTAGTAACCCACCCCAAGGTGATAACGAGCAACCGGAAGGTTTGATTCAAGAGAGTGAAGTTCCCCAAGCCACTACTGTTAGTGACATGGGAGACCAGGCTCCAGACCCAGACTTGGTTCGTCGCAGTGATAGACTAGCGACGAAAAACAACATGGGCTACAAACAGGGTCCTAGTGACCATATAAATTTTCAGAACCAAGCCTCCGGCAGCCATTACCCGAAGGGGAGAAGGAACAATTCCAGAACCAGGAGGAAGAACAAGTGGTGAACATTGAAGAAAGGGAAGATTGTTTAGAAGCTTTAAACACTTGCAGTATAGTTTTGAATACTTCAAGAGACTTTAAAATTTATAACTACTCGGAGATTAATATATCGTCCGAGATGGCTGACTTATTATCAAAGGGACATAATTTTGTTCCAACTGCACACACCCAAATAGCTGACATTTTAATAGATTTAAAACTTTTTGTTCGTAAAATGAATTTGAATTTACTAATGGGTGATCATTTACCAACCCAGAATGATTACTATATTCCAAGTGTTTATAACCCTCCTACCCACTTGATTTTGTCCTTCTTTGAACAGATGTGCGAAATTGATATTAGGAACACACTGTTTAGTAGTAGGCATGGTAATTTCCAACAACACAATGTCTCAAGAGAGGAAAGGGACATACTTAACTTTTTGAGTTCCTCGTATGTGAGAATTATGAAACCAGATAAGGGAGGGGGCCTGGCGATTATGAATGTAACAGACTATAACCAAAGAATGTTATCGATCTTAAACACTGAGACATACAGTGAAGTGTCAAGGAATGAGTTAAATATAGCTATGAATAGAGTGAATTCCTTGCTGTATGATTTATATATTGAAGGGTGTATTGACAAGAATGTGTTTGAATTCTTGAAGATGCCAGCACCGAGACTACCTATTATTTTCGGAATTCCGAAAATTCATAAAAGTGTAGCAGACCCACCAATGAGGCCATTAGTAGATGCAAGGGGAAGTATGACATATGCTTGCGCTAAAGCTGTTGACAACATTCTTAAAAAATATGTTGCCCAAGAGACCCAAATTTCAAAAGATTCCTGGTCCTTTTGCAACATATTAATCAAATTCCATTTTTTGAAAACGCCTTATTTCTGACAATAGATGTCAAGGATTTGTATTCTTCAATTCCCCACCAGGAAGCCATTGAAAGGTCAGCACTTTTTATGCAAACCCATAATGCCCCTAGAGATGAAGTGAACTTGGTGACAGAATTAATAGACATAGTACTGTCTTATAATTATGTCACCTTTAATGGTAAATTTTACCATCAAAGAATGGGAGTTGCGATGGGGTCCCCATGTGGGGCTAGTGTGGCTAATACGGTCATGGCATACTGGGAGAGACAACATGTCTTACAAAATCCTTGGTGCCAACAACACATAAAATTTTATATGCAATTCTTGGACGACATTTTTGTGATGTTTGTCGGCCAGGAATCAGAGGCACTGAGAATGATCGACATGTTTAATAACAGCACGGAGATTTTGGAATTCACTTATTCTGTACACAAGGACAGGATTTCATATCTTGACATTGAATTAAGGAAAGATTATAGAGAATTAGTTTATTTAGCAAAAATTTTCCGTAAGAGTACTTACTCAAATTCCTTCCTTCATTTTTCCAGCTGCCACCCTTTTTCACAGAAGAAATCTGTGATTAAGGGGCAGTTAGTTAGGGCAGCCAGGATGTCCACAAAAGATGAGGACTTTATAACCGAATGCGATACACTAAAGAACTTTTTCTTACAGAGAGGTTACCCTCTAGATTTGTTCATGACCCTCCTTGAGGAAGTGAAAGCTAAGAGACATGGAGGAGTGTTCCCACCAATTTTGTGTAATAAAAATATGACTTTGGTTTGTAGTGACAAACAGGGGTCTGATGAGTTGTTCAGCCCTTATTGCTTTATTTCCACTTTTGCCATGCCATGGAATCCTTTGAAATAGTTAACATCATTTGTAAGAATTGGGGGTTACTGCTGAACCATAATGAGACACGTACAATTTTCCCCGAATGCCCGAAAATAGTTTTCAGACATGGTGCAAATTTGAAACAAATCTTAGAAAACAGAGCCACTGTGATGAAAAAGAAACTGGGTACATTCAAATGTTATATGTGTAACCAATGCAAATATATCCATGAGGGTAACAGTTGTTGTATTAGGGATGTTAAGATCAAAGCCAAGGACAAATATGATTGCAACAGTAAGCAAGTAGTGTATTTGGCAAGATGCACCCACTGTCCTGCGTTCTATGTCGGCAAAACCAACAGAAGACTAAGGGACAGGATATATGAACACATATATAGTATTAACAATAGTAAATCCACAAATGCATTGGCAAGACACATTTTAGAACAGCCCACACATAATTTCAAATTTAGCGTCATACAACAACTATACAATGACGGAAGAGGTGGTCCGGAGTCACTTAGATTGGAAAGGTTAGAGCTTTGTTGGCAATTGAGGCTGAATGCCTGCCAGTTTCCTGACCTGAATGAGTGTAATTCAATTATGTGTGTCCTACGCTTGAAAAATCTGTTAAGGTGAATTCTCATTTGTATTTTTAGATTTGAGACTTTGCTGTTTTTATGAGCAAATACATGTGCAGTTCTTTGAGATCGAAATTACAAGTCAAAACTTTATTTTTATCTATTTTTAACTATTTTAACATTGTTAGTTATATAAAGCTTAACATAATTCTTTACTTGGAGATTTTTTATACATTTTTACATTTACATTTGTTAGTATATTATTTTTATCATTGTTCATTATAGCATTGTATTTTCTGAGTTGCGACCTGCATGTATATGAGATTTTATATAGGTAGAAATTAAACAAACAATATATAAAAAACAAACAATAAAAAATAAAGAATTAACTAGTAGTTGCAAGTCTCACCAGTAGGGTGAGCTCTCTGCGTAGTACATGTGTAGTGCTGCGTGACTTCAATGTGATTTCAATGAGATTTGGGTGCTATAAAATGCTCTAGTAGATTCTTAACTTAAAGTTTTGTTTCTGATGAAGTTGGATACTTAAATCTGACGAAAAGTGCATGTTTAAAGAGAAGCTTAAATAAATATTTCAAACGCAGGTTTCGTAGTGGATTTTTCATGTGGTGTTGGAAGACAGTGTTTGAGAAGTATTTTGTCCTATAAAAAAACAGCTTGCTTAATATCTCTTGACAATTTAGGTAATTTTGTGCTGACAATTGGTTCCTATCTGTAAAAATATTGTGTGAAGTTTTCTGCTTTCCCACTTCCTAGACTGACACACACTTTGTATTTCTGCCTCATATTTTTGGTATGTTTTTCATAAAACTGTGTTTTTCTGGCAATTTTTCTGACTTTTTGTGTCAGTGAAGTATTGTGCAGCCATTGACAAACTACTGAATGGGTCATTGGGACTAATGTTTCATTTTGATGTCAGTGAAGTGCTTGTGCATATTTGGCCAAACTGCAGAAGGAGTTTCTGGAACAAATGCTTCAATGTGGTGCTTGTGCATACTTGGTGAGACCAGCAGTCTGTGGAAATGTTTTCTTTCGGTGTTTGTGCATACTTGGTTAAACTACTGAAGAGCTCACTGGGGGGAAATGTTTCCTTTTGTTGCTTTTGCATACTTGGTGAAAGTACTGAAGGGATTACTTGGGGAAATCTTTCATTTTAGTCCTTGTGCATACATAGACATACCACAGAAGGGATCACTTGGGGAAATGTTTCATTTTGGTGTTTGTGCATACTTGGACATACCACAGAAAGCATTGCTGGGGGAAATTTTTAATTTTAGTGCTTGAGCATACTTGGTGAAAGTGAAACTGAAGGGATTGCTTGAGAAATGTGCATTTTCCTTACTCAAAGTTTTCATGTTCTACCCCCATGCATACCCAATACTATTTGGCAAACCATGGTTTGCAATCATTCCAACTAAATTATGTGGAGTTCCTTTTAAGAGTAATCCTTTATTTCTAGCATGATATTTCAGTGTGTGTGTGTGTGTGTGTGGGGGGTAAGTGTTTGGCTGGCACTACACATTGTTATCAGCTCTGTTTGTTATTTCCACAGCTAAGGTGAATGCTAGCAATTCCTGCAATATATTTCTGGCATTAAACAACGTTCTGTGGGCATGCACAGTAAAAGAAAATGAAGCCTGTGAGTAAAGCTGTGTGAAGTCAGCATTACTGGCTTGCTTCACTTTACTCAAAGATAATATATGCTTTCTTTCAAAGGAAAGCATGAATATTATCTATGTTTAGACAATGTCTTTGAAAAAAAATGAAATGAGCAAGACTCTTTTCCTTTAGTGTAGGGAATGCTCAGTGCACCAGCAACCCCCATCCAACACCACTGGAGGAAAATGTACATGGGAAGACGTAAAGCCTGCACAGAAGGCACACCAACTGAAAACCAAACTGTACTGCAATGTGAAGCAGCAACAGTCATTGCTGTGCTACTGGCTGGCAATAATAATTAAAACTGATACACTTAGACATATATACACATACCCACTCACACACACTCATGCACATACAACAAGCACACCTGTGTGTGCACAGTCATGCAAAACACATATGCATACGAAAGTTCACACACACACACACACACACACACACACACACACACACACACACGTGCGCGCACATGCTCGCTCTCTCACTCAGACTCTACAAGCACACACATTCACACACATGCTGCAAATACATACACATGCAGAAGCACCAAACACATACACACACAGTCAAAGACACACATATACTGATACACACAGTACAAATGCACACACAAAATACACACACTCCATTTATATTTTCTAAGTGGAAACAAAGAATCACTGGGATTCAGATGGAATGTTTATTTATAATTTTACTTTTCATTGTGAGTCCTGCCTGTAATACTTTTCTATCTGCAATGGGATTGTATGTTTTTACTACAGAAAAGTATTAACCCCACAGCATATTATAGTTTTCATCTCTTAGGTATTTCTTCAGTGTTTATGGTACTATATGGGTTTATAGATTTATGCTGGACCCTTTACTATTTGGAATCTATTTCTCGGAAGTCTAGGCAAAATCAAATGGCCTGTGAAAACATGGGTATAACATGGCTAGGCTGGTAAAGGTCGTATGGCCATTAGCATAGTAACCTCCTATTATTCTATGAACCCTTGATCCTATAACTTTATTTGGATATTAATTGCAGCTTGCCAATTCTCGGTTTGGGGGCCTTTCTGTAAGAATGCAGTGTGAGAAGAGAGTAGTGTATTATAATGTTAGTAGTTATGCAATTTTTTTTGTGTTGTGCACTTTTGTCTGTATTTTGATGAACATTTCAGAGTTAGTGAACTTATTTCCAAGGAATTTGATCCATCCAAGTTGAAAACTTCTGGTAGAAGCCGTATTGTGTTTTTATCTCATTAGCCTGAGGGATTAACTGTGTAAAAGTCTTTCATCCTGCTGGTATAAAAGAATTACACTTTGTGAGACTGTGTTCATGTTTTCAGAGTTTCCCTTTGCCTGTCTTGGACACCTGTGATTACAAGACTTGGATTGCTTTTAAAACCATGTGGACCTATACCTGATATAAGTTTTTTTTGCACTTGCTGTAACTGTCTTACTGCTATATAACACTTATTTGCTGAATGTATTTATTTAGTTGAATTTATGTGTTTCAGCCTGCACTTATTAAAAAAATGCCATCTGTTTGTCACTGCACTGCTCTTACATTGTTTTAACAGTATTCTAGTATTTCCTAACCTCCTGGTACTGCAAAAGCTGTTCCAAGTTTGCCAAAGTTCCCCTGAGTGTGCCAAAATATTTCTAAGTTTTGCAAAGTTTCTTTGTGTTCTCTTTAGTTGCACACTTCTTTTCTGTATTTTCTGGAGCATTTCTCAGGGTTAGTGAATTTATTTCCAAAGATTCCTGATATTGCAGGAAATATGTTGTTGTAAAGCATTTGTTACTGCACTTGAGCTCAAAACCAGTTCATTTTGTATTACAAGGGTTGTTTTGCACTCTGGAGCTGAATTCAACACATCCAAGTTGGAAATTGTTGATTGAAAGCTTATTGTGTTTTCATCTGATTGGCCCAAGGCATTAATTGTGTAAAAGTCTTTTATTCTGCTGTGATAAAAGACTCGCATTTGCGCATTGTGCAAAGTCAGTTTTCTGTGCCTTGTGTGTGTGTGTGTGTGTGTGTGTGTGTGTGTGTGTGTGTGTGTATATATATATATATATATATATATATATATATATATATATATATATATATATATATATATATATATATATATATATATATATATATATATATATTGTGGTAGAAAATACTAGGTGGACATAGATAGGCTTCACTGGTGGTAAAAAATATGTTCTGATAATACTTTAATGTAAATATTTTATGTGCAGGTAACAAAGTCCATTGACAAGGATACATAGTGACCCTGAGTGTGGAGGACGTTATTCAGTGAGGCTGACCAACTCTGTAAGGAGAAGACCAACCTTCATCTGAAAGTAAAGATGCAAAATCTGACAGAAAGAGGACGCAGGCCACAAAAGAGCTAGCAGATATTACTGCACAGATCCCTCACTAGCTAAGTTATTGGTTTGGTTCTAAGATAACACCCACTGCATCTCATCCCAACAGTGGTAGCTCTGAAAACATCACAGACACCCAAGGCCCTTCTATTACCATTGCAAGCATCCAGAACATCACAGCAGAGACCAGTTTTGCATGTGAAATCACTTCTGAAAATATTAATGTAAACACCCCTGCTTCAAGTCACAAACCAGCAGAGGATTTCCAGAAGATGACATTAGATTTAGATTTTGCCTACCACAACAACCCTGAAAATAATGATGCTGCCAGCTGCACTTCTAGCACAGATTGAGATGCTTCCAGCATGACTGTTAGCTACAGTCACTTTACAGAAGTGCCATCTACCTTGGAAGATGCAGAATACCAACAAGGTGAAATTTCTTCACTCTGGGACAAAGGTCGTGACAAAAGAAATGTAAGTAGAGATCTGCTTCTTAAAAATGATCCTACTTTAAGTACTTAACATGCAGCTGAGAAAATGCCACTTGCTCCATTTAAGCCAGCATGTATGACTACTGATCCTTCCTGTTTTCTAGCATGCAATTCAGTTTGTTGCAGTAATATTGATGAGATTTTCCAACCAGGAACTGTAAAAGAAACTTGTATTAAGCAAGCTGTTTTGAGAAGTAAATCAAAAACTGAATGCAGAAGTTGTCAACCACAATGGTTTTCATCTTTCTCTTGGTTAACCTACTGCCAGTAAAAGGATGTGTATATTGTTATTATTACTTGGAGCTAGCACTAATGTCCAAGCCTACACCAAAAAAACTATATGAGTACCTACATAGCTGTGTGAACTCAGCAATACCTGACAGGACCAAATCATCTTCCTCAAAGAGGAGTAAACCTGTCTGGTGGACAGCAGCAATAAACAAACTCTATAATAGTAGGAAAAAAATTGCTGTCCAGGGGTAAGAAGGAGCAGGTGCCAAGTTGGAAGCAATCCCTCCTTTGTCTGAACAAGCAAATAAAGCCACTGGTGAAATCCTCTAAGGCTAACCTTGAGTCCAAATTGGCCACATCCACCAAGGACAGTCATAAGGCCTTCTTCACATATGTCCGCAATCTTAAAGGCAACACCCAAATTAGCTCTGAACTGGTGGTCAATAACACCACATACACAAATGTCATAGACATAGCCAACCTGCTGGCAGACAGGTTCAGTGAAATCTTTACCCCTATTGCCCCCCCATCAGTAAACCATGACATCGCCAGCATCTCTCCCCTCCTCTCATCACCATGGAGCAGGTCCTTAATGCTCTCTCAAAGGCAAAAAATACAGTCTCCATGGGACCCGATAACATGCCTGGCTGTATCCTTCATGAACTCAGACATGAGCTCTCAGTTCCATTAGACACCCTATTCAACCAAAGCGTGAGCACTGGCTTCATCCCAGCTGAATGGAGGACAGCCACTGTCATTCCTCTACACAAAGGTGGAGAGCCCATTGACCCAGGCAATTATAGGCCCATCAGCCTAACTAGCCTGATCTGCAAGGCCATGGAATGCATTATCATGGACCTTATAAACAAGGACATTGGCAACATCCAAATGCTTGACCCCACACAGTTTGGTTTTGTCAAAGGGAGATCATGCCTGTTAAACTTGGTCAACTTATTTGAAACAGTCACCAAAGCCATGCATGAGGGGAAGATGGTGCACATTGCCTACCTTGACTTAGCCAAAGCCTTTGACACTATTCCCCACTCAGGCATAATAGGTAAATTGTCCCAGCTAGGCATCAACCCATAAGTTACCAGATGGGTAGCTAACTGTCTCACTGATAGAACCCACTCAGTCAAACTAGGGGAAGCCACCTCTAGTAGTAGACCCATAACAAGCGATGTACCCCAAGGAACAGTCTTGTGGCCTGTACTGTTTGGGATATACTTTTCTGAGGTGCAAGCCAAAACCAGTAGTATGTGGTTGACCATGTTTGCAGATGACTACAAACTGCAAGCTATGTGCTGTCTTAAATTCCCCTAGTGATGTGAACATCCTCCAAGAGGGCCTTCCCCAAACTAATGACTGGTGCCAGAAGCATGGCCTCAAACTGAATGCCAAGAAATGCATCATTATCCTCTTTGGTGAAAATGTCATCCCCACTAATTATCACATTAATAACAATGTACTAAGCCCACAAGCAGTTGTGAGGGACTTGAGAACCCAGGTTGAGGGCACTTGACGTTTGACCACCATGTTGCCTCCATTGTACAGAAGGCTTTATACATGGCCCACCTCATAAGTAAGGGTATTTCATCCAGGAACAAGGAGGCCATAACATCCCTGTACTCCTCCCTTATCAGACCCATTATCAAGTACAATGCCCCCTTCGGCATGTACCTTGCCAAGCACATGCAGCAGTTGGAGAGACCACAGAGGTTCCTGACCAGGAAAATCCAGAGTCTCAAACACCTATCCTATACAGATCGGCTAAAAGCCCTGTCCCTCTACTCAGTCTCATACAGACTGCTCAGAGGTGACCTGTGTCTGGCATACAAGGCCATTTCAACCCAGCCTTGATGGAGTTGCTGCATATCTGTAAGACAAACTTCACTCGCACAACCTGCACACAAAGACTTAACCTGGTCTGTGACATTAATAGAACTTGTTGGCGGGATAGATTTGTGTCCCAAAGACTCCCTCATCTGTGGAATAGACTCCCTCTCCATGTCAAGCAGAGTATCTCTCTAACCTTCTTTAAGAGGAACCTGCACGACTGGATGGGAAACAGAAAATATACCCCTGGGATCCCACCTGTGTCCCTGCTGGACAGGGGAAACAAGTGCTGACTTTGAAGGAACATGTTGAAATTCTTGGCTAGGCTTATAATGTCCTCCAGGCCAATAACCTAGTATC
The DNA here is from genome assembly GCF_019279795.1 of Protopterus annectens. NCBI lineage: Eukaryota > Metazoa > Chordata > Ceratodontiformes > Protopteridae > Protopterus > Protopterus annectens. The sequence goes on along the minus strand of NC_056733.1, from coordinate 1,899,485,589 downwards.
ATCCTATGAACCTATGAACCTATGCTGTGGTACAATGACAAGAAAACTCCTTACATCTTGTCACTGTGGTGTACCTACATTCTGTTTGACTGGATTCAGTGACTGGAAGAAAGCAATCAAAAAATTTAACAAACATCAAATGACCTCATTCCACTGTGAAGCTGTTGAGAAGTACAGTGCTTTCAAAAACAGTAGAATGAACATTGCTGCTCAACTTAGCCAGCAAAATTCCCAGGTATAACTGAAGAACCGTACACTGTTCCAAAAGCAGGTGACATCAATAACATTTTTAGTAAGACAAGGATTAGCTATTAGTGGAAAAGAAGAACAGGAAAGAAAATTGAGACAGTTGATGCTGACAAGAGCAGAAGATGCACTAGAGCTGATGAAGTGGGTGCTGGAGGGACAATATCAGAGTTCTGATATTGTGAATGAAATCATGGAGATCATGGCTCATCAGCTTCTATTGAAACATGAAATAAGGTGCAAATCTAAGCTTTATTCCATAACAGCAGATGAATCTCGGGACATAAGTCGGCATGAACAGATGACTGTATGTGTCTGATGGGTGTCACTTCCAGAGTTCACTATACAGGAAGATTTTATTGGAATGTATAAAATGGAAAAGACAGATGCAGAATACATCACAAATTTACTGAAAGATGTTTTATTAAGGTATAATTTGCCACTGGAAAACTTAAGAGGACAAGCATATGATGGAGCAGCAAACATGAGTGGATGCATTTCTGGAACTGTTATCAGAATTAGAAAAGACAATCCACTTGTCTAAATGTCCACTGTGCCAGTCATTGTTTAGACTTGGTGTTGCAAAACTGTGCAAAACCAAGCATTGTTATTGATTATGCCCTCTCTGTTGTTCAAGATGCTACTACTCATTCATGCATCACCTCGGAGAAAGGTCATTTTGAAAGCATAGTGTATAGTGTGATAGGACTGCATTTAGTTTGTCCAACAAGATGGACAACTAGAGCAAAGAGCATTAAGGGTATTTTAGCCAACCATAAAAGACATTTTGACACTTTACAAGACCTTCAATATGACAAGACTTCTGATGTATGAAGTAAAGCCAGAGGGTTGTTAATGGTGATGACCAAGTTTACAACATAGTTTGGACTTATTGTTTCCTTCAACATATTTAGTATATTGGAACAAGTAGCAAGTATGTTACAAGCAAAAACACTGACGGCACAAACTACAATAATTAGTATAAATTACCTCATGTTAAACTTGCAAAGTCAATATAATAGCTTTGATCAAGTGTTTGACACAAACAAGGACAGAGCAAATACAGATTGTTAAAGAGCCAAAGCTTCCTAGAAAGCATAAATCCAAGCAAGGTTACAGGATGGTACTAAACCTTATCACCACCATGATTCTGCTAAAGACTGGTACCGTCAAATGTACTTTGAGTGTATCGATGCATACCTTTCTGAACTCAACCAATGTTTTGATCAGGAAACATACACCTTGTTGTCTTCCATGGAGAATATGCTGCTTCAAGCAGCCAATAGCACTTCATTTACTATTTCACCTCAAGTTGAGAGAATGTATGGAGGTAAAGGCATAGACATTGATAGTTTGATTGCACAGCTGCAGCTGCTCCCAGGACTTATACAGCAGGTGTTCCCAGAGGTGACAACTGTACACTCTATTGTCACTATAACTGAAGCTTTGGTGGACAAGGACTGCCAACAGCAAATGCTGTACACTGAAGTAGTAAAGCTACTGCAAATTTACCTCCTTGTATGAATGGGTACAGCAAATGGGGAAAGGACATTTTCTAACCAACGCAGAATAAAATCATATTTAAGATCTACTATGACTGAGAAAAGGTACAATCATCTAATGCTTCTGCACATCACAAAGAAACAACTGACAAGCTGAGGTGTACAGAAATTCTGAAGGGGTTTGTGCAGAGAAATGAACGGAGACTTCACGTTTATGGGAAGTTGTAAAGTAATCTGTTTTAGTTCAGTGCTAACACATACATTTCATCTTCCTGGAACAATTGAATGAGTATATTGTGCAGTAAGTCATATAAAATAACATATAAGCTATATTGACTGATTTCCTCACTACTGTAGACACATGATGATCAAAAGCTACATTACTGTCTATTATTGTCCCTAAGTCCCTAAGTACTGGGTCAGCTCTAAGGGGTGTGTCAATATGATAATAGGGGTGGATGACTTTCTGAAGGATATTATTATGCATTTCTTGGCATTTAGTGTTCATCCATGGCTCTGACACTGGTTGTTTGTCTGTGTCAGCCCTTCCTGGAGAACATTTGTGTCAATATGGGATTCAATGACAGCTCCTAATTTGCAATCATCTACAAATTTAGTCAACCGGAGACCATTGACATTGGCATTGACTTCAGAGAAGTAAATGCCAAAAAGGAGTGGTCCAAGGGCCAATCCTTGAGGGACTCCACTTGTGACTGGCCTCTTTGTAAAGGTGGACTTCCCAATTTTAACTTCCTGGGTCCTGTCTGTGAGCCAGTTATCTATCCACTGGGTGACATATGGGTTTGTACCTAACCTCCTGAGTTTGTCACCAATGTCCAAGTGGGTTATTGTTTCCAATGCCTTGGCCAGGTCAAGGTAGGCAGTGAGAACCATTTTGCCCTTACCCATTGCTTTCATGACCTTTTCAAAGAGCTACACCACTTGAGTTGACATAACCTGACCTTGATGAAACCAAACTGGGTTGAGTCCAGTGTCTGGAGGTTAACTATATCATTATTGATCATTTTCATGATAATTCTTTCCATGGTTTTGCATATAAGACTAGTGAGACTTACGTGTCGGTAGTTTCCAGGGTCTGTAGATAGCCTACCTTTATGCAGAGGGATGACTGTTGCTGTTCTCCATTCATGAGGCATGAAGCCTGTTTAGAGACTATAGTTAAATATCAATTCCAGGGGATCTGATAGGTCATGTTTCATGTTATTTAGAAGGCATCCTGGTATATTGTCTGGGCCCACTAATGTAGTGTTCTTGGCCTTAGAGAGAGCATTAAGGACCTGTTCCCTATTGAGAGCAGGAAGAGTTATATTTGATGGTATTTCCTGAGGGAATGCTGAGGGGGAGAGAAGGGTAAAGCAGCAGCTGAATTTGTTGGCAAGAAGGCTTGCTATCTCTTCTGTCTCAGTATAGGTAGCTCCATTTACAATGAGCTCCGCACACAATTGTGTATTGCCTTTGAGGGTAGCTTAAGCTTTAGCTGTCTCAGTGGAGAGCCACCAATTTTAAAAGAGCAAGATACAATACTGTTTGACTTGCTGCAAATTGTATTTGAAAACATTCACTTAGGTATAATGTTTGACGCACTGTAAATTGTAAACAGCCTATATACAACTGTTGCCTGCTTTCAGTATGCCAAATCATCCTTGATACATTATTAATTTAATTCACACCATACTACAGTCCCTGTTTTGTAACCTACACTTTTGTTTTGAAGTGTTTACTGTTTTATGCGTTTTATACTCTAGTTTGTTATGATATTTCATTGCCTACCATTCTGTTACACTGTGTGAGCTCAGGTCATGGTTAAAGAGTTGTTTGAACCACTACCCTTACCTACTCAGCAATGAATAAATAAGTATACCCTAAAGTATTTTCTGTGTAGCTTGTTACTACCATAGTTTAATTGTGCTATAGTAATAATTGGTTAGGATGCATGTCATCGAAAAGTGGGGAGAGATTCAGAAACACATTCATTGAAAACTATTTCAATACAATGTCACTTTACGTTGAAAATGATGCTACATTTACTTATAAAATTTGACTGTCCTGAATGTCCATTATGCTAATCACTGTTTTCATTTAGTGTTGTGAAATCTGTGTGAAAGTATGCATTAGTGTTGAACTTCTGAGGTGATACAATACTATGTTGTGAAGTCCATTAGTGCCAACTGTATAATCTGATGATGTAATAAGTGGAGTATTTGTTTTGCAGTTCTTCTGGTAAGTGATATGTAGATGTAATCCTCTTATATGCATTTCTAGTTTGTATGATATAATATTATCCTACCAACAGGTTTGCAGTTCTATTGAGACACTTTTTACCTCAATATATGATGGATGACTTGTTTGTATACAAGCTTGTGTTGCGTTTTATTTCATTATTGCTTCTTAGACTGCAGATAGTAACTTGACTGAAAACATATAATGGAGAAATAGGCAGCAACAGTGTATGGTGTGTGTCTGCTCTTCCAAACTCAGAAACAAGATATTTATTTCCCCCACTTTTGTTACTGCGTGCCAAGGAAAATATAAGATGGGACTTTGTGTTTGTCTATTTTTGACCCCAGTCCTGGCAGCCCACTGTAAACTTTATTATGAAGTAGGAAACCAACAAGCTTTAGCCGTACTACAGCGTGCATATTTACAGCTGCACAATATAAAGTGCATGGTATGTTCTTAGTACTATGGTCAGAAATAGATCTGTTGCATCCCTGCTTACAAAGCTATTGCAGTTCTGTCTATGCAGGTCAAGTACTGCATCAAGTACTTTTGTCAGCCAATTCCTTTCCACTGATAAGTTGTACAGAAAAGAGTAACGTACTTCAGAATGGCATGCCTGATTAAACAGAATTGTCATTGCTTCTTTAACACATACCAACTTATATCAACACAGGTTGGCTTCATTTCCAATTTTGTAAGAAATTTATGTGCAATTATCCTTAATGAAACTTAGCTTGCATCACACTGATGCTCCTGTAATGGTAGTAAATACCTTTAAAATATTTGCCCTTTTTAAATCACTAAGTGCCCCTCTTTTCCTCCACCCACCCAGCCTTCAACAGCTACTGGCACCCCTGTCTCTAAACTATCCCTTCAAATCAAGTAATCCTAAATGACCTTGTTCTATTAAAAGGATCAATTTATCCCACTTAACCCATGCCCTCTTCCCCTCCCAGATAAATTCCTTCAACTCTTTATTAATCATTGTCTAAAACTTCTGCTCTGGTTGATAAAAATATGCCTGACCTGTATATAAAACTAGAAGGACTAAACCTTTTCACTGCTTGCATCTTGCTATCCATATCCATAAACAAGAGCTTCATTTTTCTCAGTTTTTGCATTATCTTTTATTTAGTTTCTTCCCACATATCTTTAGCTGCCATAACATAAGCCTTTTTGATCCATCATCCTAAATACTTCAGCTTATTGTGTTCCCATAAATATGGGTACTGCTGAACCAATTCATGTGTGGGTATATAATTTTTGGCTATAGCCTTTGTTTTATCTTTATTAACTTTATATACCAGAAAGACAAACTCAAAATGTTTCACAACACTGAGATGTCCTTTTCTGGATTTACCAGGTACAAAATAAAATCATCTGCAAATAAAGCCGACTTTTTTTTATTACCACACCAATTTTACCCTTGAATGTATGAGTCCTTTATTTTCTTTGCCAATGAAAATGTTTGATTTTTGGCAAGTTTTACAATGGTTTTCAAAATAAGCATGGAATTTTAGAGCCCTTGTGTTGGAACTGACTGCTGGATTCTGTTTTTTCTTGGATTTATTGTATATTCAGTGCTCAGGTTTTTTGGGGGCTTCTACATTTCCTGGGTATGTCTGCTTCCAATACACAGGATTCCTTCCATGATGGATTGTTTCTTTCAGCTAAACCTGGCAATTTAATATTATTAATTGAACAGCTCACACAAGTCTTGATACAGGTTAACAGAGTGTATAACAGCATGGGAAATGGCAGGAGCAGTCTACAAGCTCAAGCAGTGAGGAATGATGCATGTCCTGGCTCCTGTGGTGGTAAATGTACAAGATTTTTCTGTTACTGGTTCTGTAAACAAGTGGCTTGACACAGTTGACTTAGTTCAAGGTAAGGATTATATTTGCCCAAATGAGGGTAGACATTTAACATTGTATGAGCAAATAACAGACCTTGAGAAAAACCTGTTTAAGTTTAAAACACTGCAACTGGACAATGTTTTTCCTTGTTGAAAATGTTAAGTGGGGCCATGTCCCAAAGGAACTAAAAAATTTGAAAATATCCCCAGGGTGTGGAACTAAATTAAATTTTTCATTCAGAGCTGCTTGAGTTTTTTTGATAGAACTGGTCTTGAGTTAACATGAATGATTATTAAAGAGAATGAGAGGTGTTAAAGAAAACTCAAGGATTGTATTAACAAATTGGTAGATTCTGTTACATTCTGATTTGTTATTTAAGAAATACAAATCTCACCCCGGGATTCATGAAGCTTGCGCCATGCGCAGACGTAGCATAGGCGGTATAATGCCAAATATGGCCGCCGAGCAATTCAGGTACGATCCAATTCCACGTGCACTACCAGCGTATGCCAGATCTGTGCAGCTCTTGGCTCATGTATGCTAATCACCCTATGCGCAGTAGTGCAACATGCAAATGAAGGTACATAGTGATTCATGAAGTGGTGCAGACATAGCGTATGCATACAGAAATGTAAACCAAAAAAAAAAAACGGTTTACATTTTTCCAAACAGAACATCAAAGCCATGAAAGCAGACCAAACTTACGTATTACAAAGTTAACATATGCCAATGGCTAAATATACAACCAATGGAATAAAAAAACTTGCACAACACATAAAAAATAACATTTAATGTCATGGCCACACTAACGCAAAGTACAACCGCAGGGCATGTGTGCGCAAATGGGAACACAAGGAAAATATATACAGATGTCATAAAATTGCAATGTAACACAAATCATGATTTTCCCATAATAGTCAATGGTATGCATGCTACACCACAACCAAGCTGCAAGGGTTACTAAGGGTCTGTGACAGTGTTCAGCACGGTAACTATGAATTAGTAGTCAATGCCATGCAAATGAGGCAAGTAATACTGAATCGCAAACGTCCCGCCGGTCTAAGGATCTACCATACGGTGCAGCGCTACAACACAGAGGAGTGGTCTGGAGGTATACATGACATCAGCAGTGGGGTGTGCCACCGTAGCTGTAAGCACATTGGAGCATTGCAAATCCGGGTTGCCCATTGCTAAGCAAAGCCGCAGGATAGGGGTGTGGATGTAGGCATTGCTTTGCTTAGCTGAGAGCACACATGGTGCCCAAAAGTGCATGTGTACATGGATGACAATGTGCTCGAAACCCGGTAAGCGGCCGCACGCGGCGCGCACCACAGCTCAAACAGGAAGGTTACGGGAAGACAATAAGGAAATGCAGCAGTAGGGTAATTGGAGTACAACTGAGTAATTAACACCTATTAACTCACAGTGGGCCATTGACGGCAGCTAACAAGGCTGCTAGTAGCAACCTGCAGAACAGGATAGGGGACGTGTCGGATTGCAAAGAAAAGAGAACTGTCACTGCAGAGCAAAGCAAACCTGCAGTAGATCGGCTGTAGAACACATTTCACAACACAATCCTGGTTTGGGAAAGTACAAAACAAGAAAGCAGGCTGCTGGATGCATGCCCGACAATGGGAGGGGAATCGTTAAGAAAAGTGAAGGCAAGGGAAGAGGTGATCCATGGCAGCTAAATGTTATTCAACACCAAAGGCACCACAATAGCAGTACCTGCAGTACAACACATAAGTAAGATACCTTGCAGCTCTGATTATACATACACACCCTATGACATCATCAGTGTTCAAAGCACAATAGTATAAAGTGTGAAGGCACCTCACACACACTCATGTATTCCCAAACACTGCACCATCGGTGTAAACAGATGGGGAACTTTTACAATGTACTTGTTGGGAGCTGCCATAGCTGTGATTCATCACCATGTGTTGGAGACTGAAGGTGGTGTGGAGGATGATGCTGACAACCACCTCAGGCCCCGGAGGAGGAGAAGAGTGTTCAGACCAAGGATAACCTACCAGGGGCTACATGATCTGGAGATAGTAGAGCATTACAGGGTGGACAGGGACATCATACAGCAAATTGTTGAGCTGTGCCAGCCACGCCTCAGATCCAGAAACAACAGAGGGGAACCCATCACAGTGGACACGAAGGTATGTGTAAGCTTGAGAATACTAGCCACAGGTACCTTTCAAAGGCCAACTGGAGATATCATGGGGATCTCACAGGCATCAGCATCCAGGGTACTCCACCAGTTCCTGGATGCCATGTTACCACATGCCAATGAGCATATATACTTCCCCCGAACTCAGGAGGAGTTGGCCAGCAATATGCATCTCTTCCACCATGTGGCAGACTACCCAGAGGTACTGGGTGCAATAGACTGCATGCACATACATATCAAGTCACCACCCGGTGAGCATGGTAGGCGACACATAAACTGCAAGGGATACCACTCCATCAACTGCCAGGTCGTGTGCAATTATCACTGATGTGTGTGCTGGCAGCCCTGGAAGCTACCATGACTCCCACATCTGGCATGCCTCACAGCTGTATCAGGTATTTGTCAGGGGGGACATCCCATATGGCCACCTTGTGGGGGATGCTGGCTATGCACTGGAGCCATGGATGATGACTCCCATCAGAAATGCACACACACCCATGCAAGAACACCATAATGAGGCACACGCACAAACCAGAATCATCATAGAGCGCATGTTTGGGATGCTGAAATCACAGTTCCGTTGCTTGGACATATCTGGTGGAGCCTTGCAGTACTCTCCAGGCATGTGTGCCCACATCTTCATAGTATGTGCCATGCTACATAATATGATCCTGCGGAAACAGCTGCAGCAGGGACATAATGGTGAAGGCCCTCACAGCCCACTGCAATTGCCAAGGGCATCACAGGCACAGAGGGATTCAGACCAGGAACACACTGTGCCAGCCCCAGTAGGCAGACGGAGGCATGCCCAATATGCCCATGCCTTGGCAAAGAGGGAACGTATAGCACATACACTGACAATGTAGGCCCCTATGGACTGACACACTTCTCCACCTGCACACACAGTAAAATGGATGGCACACACACACGACCACCTGTAAATTGTTATGTATAGGTGGTCTACTGTGTGAATCCTACATAGGCAGCCCTCAACTATTGCACACACAACAGCTATTGGAACAAGGTAAGTCAACACCTGAACAGTAAATGAAGCTAACAGCATGTGTTGATACTGTATGTATAGGTTCCTAGGTACATCTGCAGGTACATGCCTGATTGTCAGAGGCCATACATCAGTCTAGGTAAAATGTGTCTGCTGTTGCCACCCCATCGATTAACTAACTGTCCATCTGTGGAGCAGAGCCAATTGCAGGATCCCTGGGTGTAACCACTGTTCTCCTCCCACTCTGCAAGGATTCCCTGGTGTGTTAATGAGGGGCTCCATATAATGTAATCAGGGATGCAGTTCCAAAGCATGGGGAGTACCCATGACAGGTATCCATCACCCCAGCATTCTCCAGTTATGGTTGTAGCAAGGTGTAGCACATTACAGTGTGTGACTCACTGTGACATGGATTCCCATAGATGGAGCACATCCATTAAACATCACTTGGAAATACCATTAATAGGTATCATCCATATGTAAACTAACTGAGTTACACATTTGTTTGCAGTATGGAGGAACAGCCGTAGTACAGTCCACATACAAAACACCATAACACTTGTACATATCCCAGATGCTCCAGTGGTAAAGCCACTGACTGTGTCATGTATGTTCTCGGTTCCACGGCCTGCAAGGGCTGTTATGTAATTCCGATGGCATGAATAATGGATGTTGGATGCAGGTCATTAGAGCACGTTTAAGCACATGTTAGCGGGTTTATGCGCCAGCAAGTGACGGTAAGCGTTGTTTAAACATGACTACATGGATATGCGCAAAACAGGTCTAAGCTTTGCTGAATATCGCACAGATCATGGTCAAAGATGGCCAGAACAGCTGAAATCTGCATTATTCACCCTTGTACTAATAGTGCCTGCTCTGAGAGGTAAAATGACCACTGCCAGGAGTAGAACACGCAACCATGTACACAATCACCTACCACTAAGCTACCTGAGATGTACCAACGGCAGGTGTGTATTGTGACAGGTTAAAACACAAAAGGGCAGAGTTCAGGAAATAGTATACACCACCATGTACCCAACGAAAGGTGTGTTCACCCCCCCCTATATATATATATATATATATATATATATATATATATATATATATATATAAAATATAGAGATAGAAAGAGTGATAGAGAGATATATGTCGATATATATGGATATACATATATCTGCAAATATATAGATAGGTTAACAACATGTACACAACCATGGAGGTACAAATAAATAGGGTACTACCAACTACCGAATGCTTTACATACCAACACACGTAATCACGAGGCTTAAAGACCGAAAGAACACAGTACCGGAACACTAGAACCGCAAGTACTATTATCACTATGTTAAGGGACATTTAGTTATTGCTGCTGGTGTTGCGGTCCAGGTAGGTACCGTGTTTAAGTGTGTTTCTGATTGCTGTAGTGTGTGTAAGTGTGTGTTCTGAGTGCAGTGTGTGTTTCCGTGGGACTGTAATGTGTATGTGTGTGTGTTTGCTTCGTGTGTCTGTCCGTGCTAACTCGGAGGTAGATTATTACAGTAGGTGTGGTCATAGCCAGCCTTAGGCATAGGGTTGCCACCTGTCCCACTTTGAGAGGGACAGTCCCTCTTTGGGCAATTGTGTCCTGACAAAAAATATTAAAAAGGGCAAATGTCATGAGATTGTAGGATATAATTATGTCCCATATTTTATGTAATAGTTGCATAAAATAGTTATTTCTGTATCTAAAATACCTAAATGTTACAAGAAACATAATAAGCAACTAAACTGCTACAAGAATAAGCTTTTATTGAGGGAAAAAAAGTTAAGTTCTATCCTTTGTACTGACTGTGGGTAAGTGTCGGCCTGTAAAATCTGATGTGTGTCCCGAAAATGTCCCACTTTGGCCATTTGAAAAGGTGGCAACCCTACTTAGACATAGGCCAACTAAGCAGCTGCCTAGGGTGCCACTTTAGTGAGGGCACTTTACCAGTATTTATTTGGTGTAGATAGACCAGGATGGGGGCACTGGGTGGTGTGGTGGGGGGTGCCATTGCGCCCTTTGCCTAGGGCACCAGTAGACCTAAGGCCACTCCTGGGTGTGGTGTGTGGGGGGAAGCCACCCACATGGGGTGTGTATGGGGCATGGCCACCTGGCCATATGTAGTGTCGGATGGTTTGTTTGGATGTGATTGGTAGCAGTGTGTCTGTGTGTGCATATGTGTGTTCTGTGTTTGTGTTAGTTCCGGGAGTTTGACTGTTCCAAGTTCAAGTGTTCGGTATTGTGTGGTTTGGAAGTCTGTGAATGGTAATGTGGTTGTTGGACGTGTGTGCATTCCTGAATCCATGGGTATGCCGTATACAGCAGTTGAAGTCTTCAAATATATGCACAACATGGACCATAGCAATCACAAATTCCGCCACGACCGAACGTTATGAGCAAAGGATATGGAGACTATATTATAGCAACAACCCATGCCTGGGTGTGGGTAATGCTGGATTTACCCACGGTTGTTTTTGTTTGGCCACTCGGGCTTCATCCTCGTGAACAAACCACACCAACCTTGGGTAAATTCACCATTACCCACACCCAGGCATGGGTTATTGCTATAATAAACTATTACAAATATGTGCTATGGACATGAGCTAAACATGGGGTTAACATCTGTCCCACCTTGCGAGGGGCAGTCCCTCTATGTGCGGTAGTGTCCTGACCAAATTGAGTAAAAATACCAATGTCCTACAATCTCAAAACATTCTGCATGTTCCATAGTGAATATAATGGTTGCATAAAATAGTCACCTGTATCTAACATACCCACATGTAACAAGAAACAGGATAAGCAAGTAAACCGCTACAAGAATATAAGCTTTTATATAGGCATATATGTAAAGTTCTATACTTTCTACTGACCATGGGTATGTGTCTGCTTCTAAAATCCGATGTGTGTCCTGCAAATGTCCCACTATGGCCATTTGAAAAGGTGGCAACCCAAGCCAAAGAGGTTCAGTCACCAACACAACTCCAATGAGTGCAAATATCTGTGATAGAAATACAGGAGACAGCTTTCATGTAGCAACATTTCATCACATACCAATGTATTTCCGGAGGGACTGAAGGATCAACATCACCTGCATGCTATATAGGAACCAATTAACAATGGCTTAATGAATAAGCCTGCAATAACTATAGTATTAGTCTACTAAATGATAGGTCTTCAATTAGGGAAGGAGCCCTCACACACATATGGAATATGTATAAATGCAGTCCCCACAAACCTTTATCTGCTATGTACACCCAGCTACATCTCCCCCACACCCGAAACAATTGCAATACAGACTGTAATAACATCACAAACATCCACTCACTCAATGACATCTGCAGAAGCCTTAACATACCTTGTGAGAGACACACTGTAATGGCACTATGTAAAATCGTTGTTGTTGTACAATGGAACAGACGCCGATGTTACAGGTTTTGTTTGCAATAGTCTCATATCAGACGGTTGAGATAACAACTACACTCACATGTAAAACTACATCCTCTAGCCATCGCACACAATCCACAGGGGACATGAAGTTAAAATATTTCTGTGTCTCTCCATATAGCAGTTGCAGTTCATCACAAACAACACATCCAGGCTGTCTTCCTCGAAGGTAGGGCAAAAGGACAAAGCCCAAGTGGAGTATTCAATTACACCCCACTGTTGCCATGTAATTGGCTAATGGAGTAGCTGCACAGCTGATGTGCATGTAATCATCTACTCCGGAACACCAATTGGTGGCAGGATACCACATGTTACTGGTATCTACATATAAAAGGATGGCTTGCCATACATTCAAACCGTATGCACATATGAGAAAACCGTTAAAACAGAAAAGGAGTAAGACTGATATTTTCATAAACTCGGACTACTAAGAAGGTATGTAGAACACTCAGTATGTTAGTGTATGTAGTGCCTGTTCTGTATTAATGAAAGTGTATGCAATGCATATAGTGGGAAAAGGTATTATGTAGTGATGTATTGTTGAGCATAGTAACGCTTGTAGAAATTGTGTGTACTGCTGTGGGCCACAAGGTAAACACCTCATACACCACAAGGGATGCTACATAAGGGCTTTAAACACAACAATTCCACTCCAGCCGCTGTCAGTGGCAGGGTTTGTCCAACAAGTATGTGCCATAACAGGGGATAGTATATGTTGATATACTGTAACAGTAGGCATATGTATGGGCGTATAACTGAGAATAACATGTCTAAGGTGGTCCTGCTGTGCAATTATGCTTTGCATTATGGGATATTGTTGCAAAAATGTGAAATGTACAGTATTGTAGGTAGATATGTCAAAAATGTTACATACCATTACTGTTATATTATTCAAACATCAGGTATGTCTATTGGCATGTACAATACACAATAACAGGAGACATATGGCTTGTAGTCACCAGACAGTTTAACAGCATGATAGCTAATTGAAATGGAAGAGCTACTTAATTATCCATGCACAAAGGACATGTAATAGCTTCATAGGTTTATAGTTAGGTACTATGCTGTCTGGCCAAGTCCATTCGTAAGCCCAACTACAGTGTTTTCACTTGCGTCACCTCCCTAGGTTAGTGTCCTGTGCCTGTGAACAGCAGAGCCATTTGTTTCCTGCACCTGTGTACAGTAGAGCCACTGCAGTGATCCCTGGCATACATGTCTGTCTCCCATCCACCCATCGAGGTATCTCTTGAAGAGTGCTAGTGAGGGTCCCTGCCTGATGTACATAGGAATCATGTTCCAAAGCATGGTGAGTGTCTGGTTCAGGAATGTATCCCTCCAGCATGTCCTAGTCATCGTTGCATTTGGGTACATATCCCAGAGCATGTTGCTCTCAGTGGCTTTTGCTTATGTTGCTTATGTGGAGCATATCCATCAATATTGTTTTGGACATGGGCCTTGTATGTTCAGCAGAGATCACCTCTGAGTATGCAGTATGCAAATGAGTACAGTTGGGGTTTCTGTAGTTGGGCTGCATACGTCATCCTTCGGAGGTCAGTAATCCTCTTGGTGTGTTAATGTTGTGGTATTTAAAGATGTTGCTGTTGTCTCGTAAGGTACACCCCAAATGGGGTGTTGTACCCTTTAATGTGTTTCATAAGTCAGGAGTAGAGAGGTACAATGGCTGCCTTTGTTCCGGCTACAAACCCATTACAGATTAGGGTGGCCATGTAGAAGGATATCCATGCCACCTTGGCAATATGGTTATCAAAGGAGTGGGTGCTATCTACTTGTGTTCTAAGATCCCTTATAATGTGTTATGTATGTAGGGGACTACCACCTATGTGATAGTCAGTGGGTGATTGGTGTAATCCAAAGGGGATGTCTATGCACCTTGTGGCATGCAGCTTGAGGCCATGTTATCGACACCAGGTATCCGTCACAGTGACACCCTTATGGAGGGTGTCTGTATCAGCTGGTGAATCAGTCATGGCCCCTAGTTTGCAGTCGTCTGCAAACCTATTCAGGGTAAGTCCTTCTGTGCTAGCCTGTACCTCAGAGAAGCATATACCAAACATGAGGGGCCCTATGACCGAGGACTGGGGTATGCCAATTGTAACTGATTTACAGTAGGAACTAGGATATGCTACCCTCACTGTGTGGGTCATGTCCATGAGCCACTTTGCATAACATTTTGTGATGTAGGGGTTGATGTGCAGGTGGATGTGTATGTTGACAATACCAGAATGGGGAACGGTGTTGAAAGCCATTGAGAGGACAAGGTAGGCTGTGTGGACCTCCTTACCCTCATCTACTACCTTAGTAACTGTCTCAAAGGACTCCACCAGGTTTAGGAGTCATGGTCTGGCCCTAACAAATCCAAACTGGGTGGTATCAAAGGTTTGGAGGCCACCAATGTCTCTGTGAATGAGTTCCATGATGATGTGCTCCATAGCCTTGCAGAACAGTCTAGTCAGGCGTATAGGGCAATAGTTCCTCTGGTCCACTGTGGCGCCACCTTTGTGGAGTGTGATAACTGTTGCTGTGCGCCATTCAGGAGCCACGATGCCTGATATAAGGCTATTAGTGAATTTGGTGCCCAAGTGGGAGACATTTCTTTCTGAGGTTTGTGTAAATCGCAGCCTGGGATGTTGTACGGTCACATGGATTCTGTGTTCCAGGCTTTAGAGAGTGCAGCTTGGAACTGTGTAGTTGTGACCGCAGGGACTCTGCATTGTTCCTGTATAGATTTGGGCCCTTTAGGGTGTGAGAGGGGTGTAAGGTTAGCACTGAACCTATCTGCCAGGATGTTGCCAATATCAGTCGGTTCTGTAATGTTCGTGCCTAACCGCTGTATGTCAGAGCAGATGTGGGTATCACCATCGAGAGTAGTGACATACCTCCAGAATGCTTTGTGGTAGTCCTTGGAATGAGTTGCAGTAATGTTTATGTAGCTAGCTTTGGAGGATGTGATAAGGGATCTCAGATTTCTACTGAGGCTGACCAGGGAGCTACCCCACCCATGGGATTGCACTCTACTTTGCAACAGTCTCCACCTTCTGTTGTACATTATGTCCATGGCAGTGGACCCCCAGAGTGGCGTCCATTACCTGGTGGGTACCATCATGGCTCTGTTTGGGATAGCATGATCCATGCAGTTGTGTAAGTGCTAATGAAGTGCAGTTGTGTATGATTCTTTATTTGTAACTATATTGTCCATCTACACGGGTGTCATGACGTTTACTACTGCTGTCATAAGAAGCCTGAAGTTGGCTTTGTAGAAATATTGTACTGTGTTTTCCGTGAAGGGTGTGGTGCCGGGATGTGGATAACAAGGGTGATCAGCATATGTTCGGATCTGACCAACGAGAGGATAACCCCAGGTGTGGAACACCAGTCACACATGTTGGTAATGTCCAGGTCTAGGATATTGTTGGCCCTGGTGGTGGTGTGGATAGGTTGATCCAGCTGATTGGAGGTTATGAATCCCAGAAAACATTGGCCTAATGTGTCGGTACATGAGTAGGTATCCCAGTTAAGTGTGGGGTAGTGTCAATCTCACATCAGTAGTTCCTGTTTGAACCCTACTTTCCAGTACACCAAGAAGTGAGGGCCGTTAACCATGGGGTATGGTGTGGAATCCGTAGCAAGCTACAATTTGTATAGCAGTTATGGCCACAGTTAGTTGCACTTGGATTACCTCTGATGCATTGTGCTAAGCAACCAGCCTGGAGGTGTGTACATCCTTGTGAAATATGGACACACCTCTGCCATGGGTGTTCCGGTCCTGGTTACATGACTGAAAGGTGTGGTCTGAGTAATAGCCTGTTAGTGCAGGGGTGCTCTCAGGAGCCTAGAAGCAGGTCCCAGTCACTGCAGAGATATTGAAGTGGTCCATTACAAGGAGTGCCTCGGCTGAGTGCGTTTGAGATGAAGATGTCAAGCATTGAGTAACATTACCCTCAGGTTTTGCTTGCCTGTTCCTGTTATGGTGGTAAATATGTTATTTGAACCGTGTCTAAAACAGGCACTATAGGAGCAGCAAGAGCCTTAGACATTATCCGTAATCCCAGGGCCGACAGGTGCAGGTCATCTGTGCCAAAGCATCATGTTCTGTCGACCATGTCATTCAAAGCAGACAGATACTGGATACCCTTGGAATGACACCAAAAGCATAGCCAACTGTTGAAGTGAATAATTCAGTCGTTGTACTGCGTTATCAGTCTGGATGAATGCAGAATGCTTCTCTGGGTTAGGGCGATACCTGCCTAGGCTACAAGATCGGAGAGCTATTGCATGTCTCTGTACATGTAGTCCAGGAAGTTACATCTCAGGGCATTCACACTAACATGGAGAATGACAGTCATATTGTACCTGTTGAGGAGTGACCTGAGTGCATAGGTTATGTTGGGGATCCTGTTACCCAACAGCCAGCTGAAAGTGACTATCACCTTGTGTAGTCTGCTGAGTGGGACATCAGTGTTACCGCCTATAGAGTCACCTATGACTAGTGTGTTGGGTATGTTATATCACCCTATTGGCTGTAGTTGATGGGCACACATGAGTCTGTGGGTTATAAGTAATTGGTGTTGTGTTTGGTGATGGGGCTGTCTGCATTTCTGCTTTGAAGTCCTCTGTTGCCTACACAGAGTAGTATTGAGAGGCTCCGCAAATGTTGTAGTCTTACTATGTGTGGCCTGTGGTGGTGAAGATCTAGTGAGACTATGTGATGAGTGTGGTGTGGTGCAAACGTTTAACATCCCCACATGATTGTCAGGTTCAGTCTGGGTTGGAGAGCATTACCTCCAGCATGGCTACATATGTGCATCTCCAACAGGTTGTAGTGTTGTATGTTAGGAGGTGAGCATTGACTGTGTACACGAGACAATTGCTATATTGCCTCATGATGCCCATATTCATCATATAGACAGGCGATAACACTGGGAATTGACACTTGGACATGCCTGAATATTCAACTATTTCTCACTAGATATGTGAGGTAAGTGTGTACAACAGCTGTTTTACTCTAAGCAAGCTGGAAATGTAAGTACAAACAGTGTTTACCTGTAGGAAATGAGTAGGATTGAGTGCTATAGTAATTAGTAGCTCATGAAGTGCTTACATGTTCTGAACAAGTGCTGAGCATGAACAAGCAATACAGATAGGGTGTTGGATAACATAAAGTTATTGCCCCCCCCAAAAGGTGCACAATCACATATCCATGAACACTACAGAGCCCCTGTAACCATAACTATGATGGTACAAGGTGCACTCAGGCTGCATGTGACCTGTCCACATCCCTGGTTGTATCATACACATATGGCAAAACAGTTTGCTCTACACATACACATAATGTAAAACATAGGTTCATGTCAGTCTGTGAAAACACTGAATGGTGCACACCAACAGTTATCACAACCCACAAAGTGGAGACACCACTCATAATGGGAGGCACTGCACTATTACCCTGCTGAGTCTGGTCTGAAAGTCCATGAACCTTAATCAACATATATGTTGTTAGCAGTATAGATGTAGATGACAGTACGGATGATTTCACACTGCATATCATACCTGTGGCAAGTCATAGGACATCATCACCCATACTGTGTTCCACCTACACTCAGTATACTAGATGTACCTTTGTATGTCACAGGAGTGTTCTGCCAATGGCCTGTTGACAGAACCAACACTACAAAGGTGTCTGAGTGACATGTGCATATCACACCATTGGCAGCTACAGTAAAAAAAGGGTTAATGTTTCGTACTCCCCCCTCATTGTAGCCCATACCACACAGACAAATGGGAGGCATCTGTGTATGTAAGTATGTGAATGGCCATGACCTAGGAGCAATAGCTGACTCACTGTTGTGGATAACATACAGAATGGGCTTTGTGGGTGAGGTGCGTGACATATGTGCACAATCTGACAGCTGCATATTGCATTGTCACCGCTAGGTTAATAACCCTGTACCCATGAACTACCACCTAGGCAGCGGTCAACATAATGGACACTGTGTGTAAGGGATGGTGCTGTGCAGTTTACCTCCCTGAGCTAGTGATGTCACCAGGCCTACTAGGTAGTCATAAGAGGCAACCCTAGTCATGACAGGGTGCCATCCATGAGCATGGAGATCATTGTACAGCCATACTCATCACTCAAGTGACCAATATCAGATCACATATCACCTTTAAGGGGTATTGCCCATGCTTGGATGAGCGACATCAGCCTTCACAATCCTCATCTCCACTATGCAGCATGCTGCCTACCCTGCATAAAGACATGTCCAACACTGTGATGTTGGACATGCTACACGTACATATCCTGATCTGAAATACATACGTCATGGACAGCCACCGTCCTAGTACAAGGATTGCCACATGCTGGACAGATCCCTGTGCCATACACGTTACATACTCCTGCCATACTATGCAACCCTGTCCAGCAAAGCTGCACATTTCATCTCTGTCAGACATGGTGTGATGACCGCATGGTAGATGCATCATTAACTGTCTGGATCAGTTATGTGGCACTGATTCACCTGGCGGTGGGAACATGGCTGTCAGATACAGCTAGAAAACCTTACATCCTATGCTCATACATGGCCCAGGGCATACACACTACTACATGACCTTGGCCGTACATGCTATAGTTGATAACCATCCCTGCAAATAATATCCGGCTAGCCATTGTCCCATGTGTATCACATGTGCAACACAGGCGATACGTGGCAGGATGTTGAACTGCTGTACAGTGCCATGTAGATGTATATGGCAAAACACATGCATGTAAAGGTTTTCCGTGCGCATGCCTGCATTGTCACAGGTCATGTCCGTTAAGGCAGTGTATGTGTTGATATGTGACATATACACAGCATCAAGGTCAACAGCATTAATGTGGACACATTCAGGCATGTGCTGATAGGTAAGAACACCAGTACAGGCAAACAGACATGCCCACATCAAGACAGCATTCACATGGAGTATGAGCAATGTAATGAGGTGACACACATATATGGTGATAATATCCAATCCCCACTGGGTGTTACATGTGTGTGACACAAACATGTCAGTGGTGTCAGTGTCATGAAGATTTGCAAAGACAACTGTTCATATGTACTAAATGTAATACACATGTATGTGCAGCTGTATCTCTGTGCATCTCTGAGATACTGTGACCTGTCCCCATCATTATGTCTTCCAGATATGCCTCGATCAAGACTGCCAGCTTATAGCCGCTTGGAGGATGAGGCCCTCATACCTTACCTCCAAGATAACTATGAGGTATTGTTCAGCCATGTGCCACAGCATGCCCAGCAGCGTGATGACCTGTGGCAGGAACTTCGCAGGAGGGTTAATGATGTGGGTGGCCATAACTGCACCTACCAGCAGGTGCGCAGACACTGCACGGACCTGATCAGACATGCAAAACAGCGTGCAAATGCAATTGCCAGGGAACAAGGTACAACAGGTGGTGGGCCACCAACCCAGCCCCCACTCACATGTACCGAGGAGCTACTGGCCAACCTGGGAATGCCATCAGAACAGCATCCACAAACTCTAGCTGCCATCGTGGAGGTGGGTGTCTCCCAACCACCAAGCCTGGAGTTGCCCGGTAAGTCACTACTGCACATATAACTATTATATCCCATTTAGTTGCATGTGTCACTGTACAATATGTAATGTAACATCATATGCAAGGTATGTTTACACACATGCCACATACTATAGTATGCTACCCTGTGTATGCACACATGTGCATACTCCATAGTATATCCTATTGTACTGGCGAATGTGTTAACATGCACATTGCACCCTGTAGCTGTCATACAGTCATGGATAATGATCATACTGCTGTGTCACCCCTATATAGGTACCTCTGGCATGCTGCAGAGACAGCAGGCCATTGCAGGTGAGACAGTTATCAGTATCAGGCATGTTAATGCACAGATCTATTCGCCATGTGGCCAGTTAACACATGTACACATAATGTATGGTCCAGTCACAATATACAGGTCGCATCTTTAATCAATCACACTGGCTACCCATGTGCAATACATACAAAATAAATGAAACACCGACATGAAACCACAGAAACTGTCATTGCTAGATGTGTGGACAGCTGTGCATACAATGGTGGAGGTGTTGTTCAATGTAGGAATATGTACTATACATCAGAACAACACGTGAGGTACGCAAACAGTACTACACAGTGAGCTATAGTATGGGCAGCCCACAGGATTCACCATTG
Source organism: Protopterus annectens (assembly GCF_019279795.1). Classification (NCBI taxonomy): domain Eukaryota; kingdom Metazoa; phylum Chordata; order Ceratodontiformes; family Protopteridae; genus Protopterus; species Protopterus annectens. Next base: position 1,899,464,851 of record NC_056733.1, on the reverse strand, counting down.
TGGAATATGCCCCTGCAATGAGTGCACACATTGTGATGTGCCATCTGACATGTCCATGACATGTAGTGGTCCGGCTGCAACATTGTCTCACTATCCCATAAACATACCCCACATACCAAGCATACAACCCTTTGTCTGCATAACCCTGTGGACAGTGGAGTATCTGACATCTATGGGTGTATGTCATATGGGACAACACAGACATGTGAGATAGATGGCCATCACAAACATTTGGCCAACACATGTTCACACATGGCCATGGAGGATGGCCAGAGACATGTAGCAACACACAGTAGGTGTGATGTGTATCTGTGTACACCGTGTTGTACATTGACTACACATGGTCCAACTATAGCCTTTGTTGAATGGTTATATAGCAGATGTGGAACACTGGACATCCTACAAGCCTGTGCACAGCTTGTGGAGGTGTCACTTAATTCGACCACATAAGATGTCTTGAACATCATGACTGTGTCACAGCATGACAGTAGTCACCTGTACAGCATCCACATACATACACAGACACAACATCAGGCCACAGATACAGTACATTTCCCTTGCTGCTGTTGGATATTACTGTCAGCCGTGCACCTCATGTGTGTGGTGCATAAATGTCATGTGGGACATGGTGTATTGACAAGTCTGCCATGTGTGGACACGGTTGTCAGGCAGCTAAGAAATGTTAGCAGTTGTGCAGGGGTGTCATCCGTATGTCCTTTGGTGACGTGTCACACATGACACATCATGGTTTAGTGTGTATACACCTCAGCGACATGGGTCACAATTCACAGTATTTATGTATTGTGTATGCACACAGTCATGGCTATGCACTGTGTGTAATCCACACTATATAGCAATAGAGATGCCTCATGATTCCCTGCAATGGCACTGTGTCTGTACTTCACACTGTATAGCAATATAGATGCCTCATAATACGCTTCAATGGTCATGCACATCTGCTAAAAGTGCATTCTATCTGTAGGGCATACAGACAACACTGCAATGTGACACCATTACACCGCTGTACATGTGTCAGGACACCATTGTGTCAAACATGTATGTATGTCAATGCACATGTCAGCAGATTACATGTCATACCTCATGCTAATGTCAAGGTCATATGCCTCACATCAGCCATGTGTACAGTTAATCTGTGCTGGTCCACATGGTGTAACACAGGGATGCATGCTTACTACCATGATTGTGTGAAATGCATGGCTTCTGCTACGATACATGCTTGCTGTTGTGTGCAACCCAGGGATGTATGATAACTACCACTATTAATGTCTGAGCTGCATGCCGTCTGTTGTATCACATGCATGTTGCATGCCTTCTGTCAAATCACATGCATGGTGTGTGTGTGTCTGTGTGTCTTTGTCTGTGTGTGTCTGTGTGTGTCTGTGTGTGTGTGGGTGTGTGTGTGTGTGTGTGTGTGTGTGTGTGTGTGTGTGTGTGTGTGTGTGTGTGTGTGTGTGCATCTGTGTGTGCGTCTGTGTGTGTGTCTCTATTGTAATGTAGAGTCTTTGTTTGCCTTCACAGGTGATGTAGGTGCGTTACCCTCCTGCGGTCCATCTGATGTTAGTGTCCCCACAGACTCTAGCAGTGATGATGAACATATGCTTGAGGTACAGGCAGGGTTGTCAGGGGCTGAATATGTGCCATTGGTTGCCATTCCACCTATATTCCCCTCTTCCTCGCATGCAGTTCTCATGCCAACACATACCCCATCACCAGTGGACATAGAGGAAGGACAGTTAGTGTGTGTTAGCTTGGAGCAGGAAAGTGTGGTGGCTACGGAAGGTGTGTATTTACACCATGGTGTCAGTCAAATGACTGCAGATGTGCCACACAGGCATGTGGCCAGTGCTGCTCGTAGGTGGACCTCTGGCCGACATGCATCTGCAGGACAGAGCGCAGCAGCTGGTCCACCAGACACATGTTTCAGACTGTAATGGCGGCACAGGCACATGCTGAATGGCAGAACAGAGAAGGGCAGAGGCTTCAGAGGGCTGCTATCCATTCTTTAAATGACAACATCCAGGCATTGGCAAATGCTCAACAGCAGATTGCTGAAGTTTTGGACAGACGATTGGGTGACATGGTTGGAATCCTTGACCGTGTCATGACAATCTGCGAGCGTGAGCTGTCTGTGCTGGAACATCTGGTAGGAGTGAGGCATAGGGCACATGAACATAGGCCAGCTACACCACCTGGTGCAGGTCTACGTGAACAAGCTACCTCACATGCCCGCTCCCATACTGCTGGTAGCAGCAGCAGTGCAGCTGGTGCTGTCCACACCAGGACACAGAAGGCCACATGGACATGGCCCTGGACGGTCCCAACAGGGACACGGTTCCAGTGGACATGTGTCATCGGACAGTACCCAATCTGTACCTCTGCCTGGTAGTGCCTGTGCAACCCATGGCAGGCACAGGTCATGTGGCCGTGGCTGGTCACCGTGAGCTGCAAATCCTGGTCTGTACAATCTGGAGCTGTCAATAATACCCCTGTGTAGGCTGGACACATGGCAGAACTGTGTGCACACATACACACACACACCAGAAACATCTGTAGGGCACCGCAACACTCACATGCATAACAACCACACATGGCCAATTAGATCACAGGCCCTAACCCACACACATGATGTCATCCACTGGTGCAGCCTAGGCCCCTGGCAAACATTATCACCCTGTGCATATGATGATGCCTGTGCCGCATCCCTGTCATTCACACCATCAGTGCAGGGACATGTTCATATGGTTTGATGCACAGGGTGAACAGAATAGGGAGATAAGTGTGTATTACAATTATTGTGTACTGTTGACACGCAGCAGACATACCATGTAGTGCAGGTTTAGAATGCATTGTTTTATGTTCACAGTATGTGTCTTGGTAACAACAGTAACAGCATGTTGGTAATGATGCCCTGCTTCCCTCCTTAAGGTCTAATTGCATGTGCCATTAAGTACCAGTGTTTGCAGTTTCCCATTTGTAAATGTGGACTACTCACAGGCATGTATGGCAATACCAGCATGCTATACATAGCCACAACCTCACTGTTAGAAAGGCTGACATTCCAAAGATGTCTACACATCTACTGATCCAGGAGCATGTGAGCTGTGTACTAAGCTACAGTGGCTAGAGACGTGACATCCATACCGGGTGACATCACAGGTACAGTTACATGGTGCAGGGGGTTTACACAGTGGTCTAGCTGATGTCAAGGGTAGAGGCCAGTTGATAGCATGAGGCCTCACTGTGTAGCAGTAATACACCTTCACATTACAGGATGAGAACACACAATTACACACACACACACACACACACACACACACACACACACACACACACACACACACACACACACACACACACACACGCACACACACGCACACACACACACACACACACACACACACACACACACACACACACACACACACACAGGTATTGAGGACCCCTGTATGTGGTAATCACCATTAAAGTACTGTGTCACCCACTGTAACACACATACACTTGATAGTGTTGAGGTGAGGACATGTACAGGTAGTCAGTAATGTCTAAGACTGACGGCATCAACAGGGTAGTAAATTGCATCACCTGGAGGGGTTAGGGGTCCTATCTATTCACTATGGTAGCATACATCCTCACTCCATGGACCGGACAGCCATACATACATAGACACACACACTGTGGAGTCCACAATTGAATTCACCTATGTCATGCACATACAGATAGCTAACATGTGTGTGATACACACACCACCCCTGCCTATGTCTTGCTTTCTACACTGCAGTATGTACAGATCTCTACAACAGTGTACAGGGGTGTGTAACAGTTGAGATGTATTCCTCACCATATGTGGCATATATGGACACACAAGCAAACACATATGGCAGTACCGTAAATCAAACACCTGCTATCTTATGATACGTATGACAGACATGCAGCAGTATTGCCCACATTACAATGTGTACCAATGCTACCTTCGGCAATTGTGCTGCTATATGCACACGGGAGGACTTAAGTGCTACAGGTGTCAAGTGATTTACAGTCAGTGACACCCTGACCACTGTGTAGGTTGTATGTCTTCACCTTCAATTAACAGAAACATAGCTTAGTGTTTGCACATGTTATGGTAGGATGGCTTGTGACACACCTGTGAGCTGTCTTCAGCAAACATCCATCTGCAAAGTTGGCCCACCACTTTATGTACACACATCCATCCATACCTGATGTACATCTTACCATACTGTCAGTATTTCACCATATACAGGTGTCAATGATGGGGCTGCATTGCAACTGCATGTTGTAGTAAGACACAAATGAACTGCAAACATCAGCTACTGCACATGCATGGTAACTGAATGCACACCACTACATGTACATGTGTGTAGGTCCTACATTCCTGTCATTTAGCCATGTTTGTATGCATTGCAATTGGTGGACATATGTGATGACATACATGACACATGGACTGTTGTATGATATGATAGTTGCCATGGGTAACCAGTACAGAGGGAATGTTAACTCAGTCAACATTGCTATCACACCTTATGTACTGTTAGCATTCAACAGCCATGGACCTGCCTTCCATGTGCATGCGTGTAATTGCTGTAGCCACTTGTCTGCATGAAGGACAGCAAAATCTATGCTATGTACATATGTGTTGTGTGTGTGTGGGGGGCATGTACATATCAATGGCAGGTACATGTATGTCATATCGAAACATGAGTGTGTTTACTGGTGTACAGCAACAGTTATCTGTTACAGCTGTATATGATCCAGGGCCCCTGTTATATGTACAGCTGACCTGGTTATGAACAGTGGTATCATTGCATTGCATAACACATGATGGAACCCTGTCAGTACATGGGTAGTCTGCACAGTTGCTGTAGAGTTAGGTACAGTCCACTGGTCATGAGTAACATGGTGTTGTACTAATGTATGGATGTGTGTTGCTGGTCCAAGGACATGGTGATGTCTGAGGGATACATCCTAGAATGTGGCTTTTGACACTGTGATCTGCACCTGACACATCTGTGATGACTTTTGAGAGTGTACTGGTCAGTACATGTGAGTGGCCTTCATGTACGTGGGGACACTACCACCTGGAGCAGTCCATACCGGTGTTTTGGCCCACATGTCTGTATCTGAGGTATATGGTGGTAGTGCTATTGTACACAACTGAGCTTTATGTCAGGTTTTCCTCACTTCACAGATGTCAGTATTCCCCATTGTTGGATCTAGATTGGCAGCTGTGATTATGAATGCTACACATCTAGCACTGTTTAGCATACACATACAATG
>NC_056733.1:1899454538-1899457038 GCF_019279795.1 Protopterus annectens | reverse complement strand
TGAGGTTGAAAATAGTGAATCCCGTTTATCACCAGGGTGTGATGCAGATCCCAAGAGTGTATGTGTATAGATAGCCGGGTGCAGGACTCGAATATAGGTGAAAGCATGGGGGGGGGGGTGTCAGGCATAGTGTACGTACATTGGAGCCCTATGCCTTGGGATTGCTCCTGCCTTAGCACACCTAAGCTAGGGGTGTGTCTATACCTGCCTAGTGAAATTGGGAGGGACAACAGCAGTAGTGGAGTAGTCAAGGTGAACAAGCTGCACAAACAGGTGATAATTAGCACAAGTAGCAGATTATATGCCCAGCCCGGCCCAGAACACTACGGTAAAGTGACCAAGCACCATACACACAGGTTTCTTCCACACTCTACACCACCGGTGTATACATGCAGGGACATTTCTCGACACAATCCAATCAAATGAGAAGGGCTGCAGCAGACAACATAGACCAACATGTGCAGGAGGCTGAAGGTGGTGAGGATGTGAATTCTGCCGAACAACCCTTAGTGAGGAGACAGAGAAGACTTTACAGACCCAGGGTAACCTACCAGGGGCTACATGAGCTGGAGATAGTGGAGCGCTATGAGGTGGACAGAGACCTCCTACACCAGCTTGTTGAGCTGTGCCGGCCACACCTGACACATCGAACAGGCCAAGGGAAACCCATCCCAGTGGATTCCAAGGTATGTGTAGGCCTAGGTATACTAGCCACAGGTACCTCCCAAAGCACAATTGGGGATATAATGGGGATCTCACAGGCATCTGCATCCAGAGTATTGCACCAGTTCCTAGATGCCATGTCACCACATGCCAGTGAGCACGTACATGTCCTCAATACACGTGAGGTGTTGACCAGCAATATGCGTCTCTTCCACCAAATGGCAGACTACCTTGGGGTACTGGGTGCTATAGCCTGCATGCACGTATGCATCAAAGCACCACCCGGTGAGCGGAGTAGGGCCTACATTAACCTCAGGGCATACCCTCCATCAACAGCTAGGTCATATTGCGATGGCCAGGGTATTATACTGAATGTGTGTGCTGGCTGTCCTGGAAGCTATGACGATTCCGATATATGGCATCTGACACAGATGTACCACACCTTTGCCAATATGGACATCCCCTACAGTCACCTAGTGGGGGATGCTGGGTAACCACTGGAGTCGTGGCTGATGACACCCATCAGCAATGCACACACACCTGAACAACTACACCATAATGAGGCACACGCACAGGCAAGACATATAACTGAGCGTATGTTTGGGATGCTCAGGTCATGGTTCCGGTGTCTGGACACATCCGGTGGAGCCTTGCAGTATTCACCAGCTACATGCACCCAAATTCTTATGGTATGTGCTATGCCACACAATATGATCCTGCAGAAACAGTTGCAGCAGGAACAGCATGGGGCAGGGCCACACAGGTCCCCACCAATGCCAAGGCCTGTACAGGCACAGTGTGACTCAGAGGAGGAACTACCTGAGCTGGACCCAGTAGGCGAAAGGAGGCATGCGCAGTATGACCTGCCCTTGGCAAAGAGGCAACGCATGGCATATGCACTGACACAGTAGGTACCCAGGAAATTTCACCCTCTCTGAGTCGCACTGATAGTAAAAGGGATGCCAAACATGACACTACCTGTGCTCAGGCATGTATAGGAAGTGCACTGTGTGCATCCAACATAGGCAGCCCTCCAGCACCATCCTCAGGTCTGGCACACCCTCAAGGTAAGTCAATCAACCTACCAATTGGCAGTTGTATTAGAATGTGTTTTTACCTGTAGCTATGGTATGGATGTGAGCATACAAGGGAATTTGGTGGCCGAATGTTATGGCAGCAGACAGTACATGTCCATATTGGCACCATGAGATCCGTAGCACATACCGGGGTCACAATAGTAGCCAGTAGTACACAGGGTGTCCTAACCCACTGCAGGTTACGGGCTGAACGTCATGTGTGTCCATACAGCACACACAAGTCTCAAACAGCTGGACAGGTGTAGACCAATACAGACAAATGCTATACAATGGCCTCTGGATATGCCCAATGGATGACGCCAACCCCCACAGACACACACACAGACTACAGCAGGCCAGGCAGTTGGATGTAGGTTGTGAAGGCTAGGACGTCTGAAACCACTATGTTGGTAATTAAAGCTAGGATCTGAAGTACACTGGTATGCCTCTAGCCAGCACATTAGGTAGGTCCACACACTGAAATGGAGTACCTGGCATACCAGTACAGTAGTAGCAAATGTGTACAACTGTCAGCTGTGCCCCCCTTCCAATGTACACATGTAAAAGTCATGTGCGCCACCCCCAGTGCTGTGTAGGAATGTGGATACAGTTGGATGTCCCCCCACGCTGTGCAGAAATGTAGCAACAGTCAATGTCACATGACCATTGGCTACCCTGCAGACACAGCATGCCACCTGTCAGTGTACAACGCAGGGGTCGGCACCACAGTACTGACTACCTGGACATGTGACACATGCAAT